>NW_020956245.1:131245-177924 GCF_003031625.1 Empidonax traillii
AAATGGAACTAAATGCATCTGAATTAAGATCTTGGTCCTAAAAGTTACCCTCATCTTTGAGAAAGCCATCTTCAGATCTCACTGATATCAAGATACTGTTAAAGGAGGAAAATGATTTTCAGTAAGTGATTATATACTGTTGGTATCAGAAGGACAGTTACAAGATTGTGCTTTAATATTGCCTGCCTACCATCTACCGGTATTTGGCAGCTTCAGTGCTGAAGGACATGCTTTGGAGTCTCCTGGTATCTCCAGAGGCAATGTAGCACAGCTAAATGTATAAATAACTAGGGAAATTGAAGTAGTAACACTGAACTTTCTGGAACTGATGTAAGGGTAACTAAAAAGTGACTATCTGATAAATAAGGTGAAAGCAGGCTTAGGGACACCACATAGTATGCTGCAATATACACGGCCAGGAAGCTCACACACAGATCCAGACCAGCTGAAGGCCTTAGAGGAATCAAGGTGAACATTGAGAGATCCCCAGGGAGCCTTTGTGCAGAGAAACAAGCATGGAAGGGCACATGCCACAGCCCAGAGATGTGCCCAAGGCTCAGTAGGGTGCAAACGCACAGACCAAATGCTGGCAAAGGTCTTGTGCGCAAGGGACCACTTTGTGTTCTGAGAATTCCAGAGATTTGCCCATGCCTTGCTCTTGTTTCTTCTCCCTCCCCCAAAAAGGAGGAAAAGGGAATATGGCCTTTTGTCTAATGGCTATTGTGTGATGCTCTGGTAGGAAGGAGCACTTTGAAGAAAAAAAAAAAAAAAACAAACAAGCTGTCAAGTCTCTTACACTGATTAGTCCTCAGAGTCTAATAGGGCAGAACAAAAGAGGCTTGAGAAGTCTGCATTAGTCAACATCTAATTTAGAAAGGGGAGCTAGAAAAATCAATGGAATTATGGGTGGAATGAATAGCAGAAAACAGAAAATAGACTACAGCAAGCAATCAGTGAGCCAGCAGTTAGAAAAGCACATTACACTGCTTTCACCACAATGATCTGAGGAGGAGCTCAGCACAGAAGTACTGGAATGATCAGAAGGGAGTACAGTCTCTCCACAAACAAAGCAAAATAGAAAGAAAACACACAATTATTTCTCTCCTGGGCACCTGTAGAAAACAAAGGAAAACAAAACAGCAGGGAACAAATAAAAAAGATGCAAAATTGCCGGTGAAAGCCATGATGACCTCAGACTGTGACTGGCCTCAGAGAGCACCTGCTGTGTGAATCGCTCGGGCTTTTATTAGAAATTCAATTAATGTAAACAGTGGTAATAATGGAACAAAAACTCAACAGTGGTTACATACATGCAAAACACAGTCCAATAATCCCGTTTCCGTTCTCAAGCAAAAGCCTAATAAAAACAACAAAGTCTACTTGGACAGGAAGGGCTCAGGGTGTAGCAAAGCAAGATAGAACGTGCAAGTGGTTGGTCGCTGCACTTGGAGAACACAGGCTCCAAACTCGTGTGAAACACACATGTGAACAAAAAGCCGCCTCTCACTCTGAGGCAATTTGCTATTGAAATGCAGCTGAACACAGTTGTGTCTCCTATACTCTCATATCTAGCTGCCACAAGTATTCAGGGCATTTTGGCAGCAAGTAGGTAAGGTGTCCTAGATTGCAGCAGATAAAGCTCTGAAGTAGGACATCAGAGGAGGCATAAATGTCACAGAGGAAACTATGTTACAAGCTAAACTGACATAGTTTACTTTATAAAGTAAATTTTGGGTAACAAAGGGATTAAAAAGAAAAAAAAAAAGCTCACTCCCTAGAGCTCTGAGAAAAACATAAGCTCCTCTTTGCCCTCTCCACGAAATACATGCTAACAAATAATTTGAAACCTAACCTAACTTTACTCTGGGCATGAGCACAGGAGGAGGAATGTACCAAACATGACTCAGCTGACCAACTAACATGTCAGACATCTGCCCTATTGTGTTGTCCACCAGTAGCAGGTGATCAGGAAAGTGCAAGTAGTTTTTAGTAGAAAAATCTGTGAAGATTTCAAGCTATCTATAACGTTTTGGGTTTAGGGGCTTTTTGGGCTTTTTTCCCAAAAATATAAATATTAGCTGCTGGTTGCAAAGAATAGTTGTGTAAAAAAAAGATGCCTTTATCTCTCAATTCATCAACTAAACAAACTACTTCAAGGCAGAGAAGCAATTAAAATGCAAAAGTAAACCAAAACAGAGATAGAGTTTTTTGTGTTCCCAGTTCTCAATGTGATTTAGAGTTATGTTGGTAAAGCTGAAGGGGAAAAAAATCAATATTATATTTAGAAGTGTGCATCATATAATAATGCTCACAAAACTGGGAACATCATTGCTCAATTTATGCATTACCTCAAATAAAATATTCAATAGAAAACATGATCAAAACTCACCCATGCCATAAAAGTGCAAGATGTAAGTATTGTTTTTATTTCTCACTACCCCAATTCACAGGCTCCTGTAACTAAAAAAAAGAAAAGTTTCAGTATTTCTAATGGAAGCTGCAACTCATTTTGTTGATTTAAAGGCCAAACAGGCTCATGGGGCAAAGCACCCCCAGTACCTCCACTGCCAGTCCTGCAGGCAGAATTTTCAGAAAATCAGGATAAATTTAATACTGCTTGGCACTGGCACCCTTTCCAGAGCCCACAAAGACAGGACGGCTTATTTAGGGCCTGTGGGAGGCAGCCTTACTGCAGCCCAAAATCGGTGCTTACTGCTTCAGAGGATTCCCAAGGTAGGAAGGAAAAGATTGTCTCCTTGTCTTCCCCCACATCCAGGCACATATTAAGACAAAGAAGAAGAAAAAAAGCCTAAAAAAGATCCCAAGCCCTCTGGATTATCATGTGCTTTCTGGGATATTTATCTTTTTATAATTTAATTTTCTTATTCATTGCAATTTTGCAATGCAGGTGATGAAACTTAAACCTTAACAGAAGCCACTTGGGTCTCTGTCAGCCCATCTCTCACAACCAAACATATTTCAATTAAGAGGACATTCAAAAACATTCATTGGGATTTATGTGCACAAAATTACCCTTATTGATTTGTGTCATGCAGGCCCTTTTGTAACTTCCTGTGTTAATTAGGGTCACTCTTTTATTGCCAGTACTAAAACAAGGGGAATAATGTGACAAAATTAGCTGGTTTTTACACATCTTAACACTTTCTTTTCCTAATACTTCTAAGTAATATATTTCTTCACTACTACTTCTAAGTCAGAGATACTGGAAGAATTAAAAATATTAAGGCTATTTTAGAGCAACAATGTTGCAAAATATTCTTAGTGCCATCCCATAGATATCTTTATATATTCTATAAACACACATATACATGCTTCTGCAATGACTGACCAAAACCATTAAGAATGTAATTTTGTATCTATTTTTTCCCAAGATTAATTTTAAATGGTTAAGCAGTAAATATAAATATAACTTGAGTCTAATTCTGAAGTTACTGTTGCATTTTTACATCCAGGATCTTGGTTTGCCAGTCACACATTTCAGTTGGATTGTAAAAGTGCTTCATCTAGCCTGATGTTACCCAAATAGAGCTGTGAGTAAATTGAAAAAGGTTTCCTTTACATATTTGACAAATCTTGTGTAAGCTGTAACTTTCTTGCATGCTTGAAAGTCGCATCAAGAATTACCATAGCACTTTGTATCTAAAATATATTGAGACAACAACAGTTCAAAAAAATTCAGAACTGGTGCAGGTGTAACCATTCTCTTAAACTAGATAAACCTTTGCAGGATGATCCAAAGTCATCTATTAGCAAACTACTTTAGCAAGCAACAGTTCAGAAATATGATGTGAAAGGCAAATATTTTAGGCACAGATTATGTTAAGAAACCATTCAGCCTAATCTTTCTTTAATGTTATGTCAAATATACTATTGTTAGCTCAAATTTACTGCAATTTCCGTTTGCTGAATCTCAAAAATGTCTCAAGAATTAAAACCATACGGAAGCACTGAGCTCCAATTTGCTTAGGGGCGCAGCATGGCCCCTGCACGATTAACGTTGCACAGCAAAGCTCACAGAGAGCAAATTCCCACCTGCAAAGCATCATAGGCAAAAAGCTGCAAAAAGACTGTAATTCATAAAGGTTCCTATGAAGGATTCTCACAAAACCCTATCATCATCCTTAATTAGCTGACTATTGAAAGATGCAAAATGAAATGGACCAGAGCACAAAAATGTAGTTCTAGGAAGAAAGGGTAGGCATGTTGTCTTCTAAATGCTACTTTCCCACATGAAGGAGGATGTCAAGAACCAAGGAACAGGGGTGCAGTGCTGTTTACATCTGGTCAACAGCCTGAATGTTGTGGCTCATCTCATGTGCAGCTTAATGAGTCTTTGTCATTACAGGCTCTCTGGACTCCCAGAATGGGCAGCAAGGATGATAAAACGTGGGGTACTCCATATGAAGAAGAAACCCAAGAAGCTCTGTCCCTGGCTTTTCACATCTGTTAAGCTACAAAACTAACAGGATTTGGGAGTCCTGAAAATACTAAAGAACAGTAGGAAAATTTTGTACAGGTAAAATCGTGATTTTCCTACTCTCTTCTTCGAAACAGGGGTCTTCATTCACACACTGTGACAAAAATCAACATGAAAAATTTTTTTCTATTTAAAAATTATTTGTTTCTATTTAAGAATTTTTCTGCTTTTCTAACAGCTGTGATATATAATCATAAAACCCATAATTCATCACATCACAGATAAAATTAATAAGAAATACTTTGAAAATACTTTGAAAATAAAGAGTGTTTTCCTTATTTTCTGTGACAATTCAAGAAAAAGGGGATATTCCAGTAGACAACATATCTGAAATTAATGCGTAAGAGCATATCATTTTACAAGGTACAGACATGCCTCTAAAACTCATTTCCACTAGACATATCTAGACTTCCTATAGAACTTAAATCCATCCCCCAGTTCACAGTTAAATTGAACCATGTAGAGATAAGACCATACCCAGGTAAATGGTGTCTGCTACACAACAGAAAAAAAATAAAGTGAAGAGTTTAGAAAGGTTCCCAAGGAATCAAATATTTAAATGTGAAAAACAATAGGTTTAATTAGTTACAATTTTAAAAGATGTTGTAACACTAAATATTTTGTCCCAGGGAACAGTCTGGTATACCTGGTATGGGAGCGCAACGAGTCTTCCTCTCTTACCTGGCTTCTTTGCTGCAGAGTTCCTTCCTTCTGATATAGCTGTTAGTGTCACTTTTAGAAGGTACTGAACAGAGACATACAATGAATAATGGACATTAGAGTACTTCAAGAGCAATTCAGATGCCTAAATGCTTTGCCCAATGGAACTTTGATGACTACAGTGTAGAAGTTGCCTAACAAACACTGTTCTACAGATGTAGTATTCCAGATAAAGGAAATCACTTGTTACCATTGGTCCAGTTATCACTGGATGAGACTGAATGAAAATAAGAACAAAATTTATCATTTTACTGTACCTGTGGTTTTGCTGGAGATGAATAAACAGTACAACCAGATTGTGCATTCTATGGCAATGCTTTATTGAGCAGATATTTCACTAGTCACTTCTCTCAACAGTTTGAAATGGTCCATCATACTCAGTCATAATTTGCGTGTAATTATATCACATATTGAAACTTCACTTCCTCTGCAGCTCACCTCACACACTCTTAGCTAGAAAACAGATAGGTTTACCAACAGACTATGGGCAGTAGGTTTTGAGCAACAACTACAACAATGGTGATGATGAAGCCAGGATAACTTCTAGAGCTGCAGCAATGGTTAAAATAACAAGTGGACATTATGCAATTTTGATAACTCGTCACCCTGTGCTTGGCAGTGAAGTTGCTTTGAGAACCTTTTGTGCTTTTATAGGAATAGTTAGAGATCAAGCATAATTGTTCAGCATAATTGTCATTGATTTCTCACTGATGATTAGTCTGTCATTTCATATGCGGTACAACCTGAAAAGAGAATATTGGATTTCCAAAGAACTCCTCAGCAGTTTTAATCTGTTCATGTTGCCTCTGAAAAGGACAGGGAGCATTGTATTTTTTGCTGTCATCACATTAGATTAAAGTGGCTCATCTGCATCTCCATTTGGATAACGTATCAATGCACTGAGCCTCATGTCATTGCCACAGAGCTTTTCATTGTGATAAACCTTGTCAAAATTATATACCTAACCAGTAAGATAAAACAGCTGTTGTATGCCTTAAACTTAAATTTTTTCTTGATTTTTTTTTTTCTGATTTTAGGCATTTTCTTCAGCATTTTCTAAAATTATCTTCAAAGAGAAGCAGCTGGCTGAAAGGAAGAGCGCAAATGTTATTACCTCCGAAGTCCCAGTCTCAGAGGGTCTCAGGTTTCATTTAACGCAAGTGGAAAAAATCTTTATAGAAGAGCTAAGCACTATAAAAAATTAAAACTCTTGCCAGTGTACTATTGCAGGTAAAGGAAATCTATCCAATCGTCTCTGCCCCAAATACTTTTCAATCTTTCCTTGACAAATCCAGATGCAGAATATTAAATCTGTCTCCCAGGAAGCCAAATAGGAGTGTCGCAATTATCCCCAGTTAATTCAGAATTTCACTTAGGAAACTGAAGTATGAGATGAGAACCAAGGTAAAATATTTTGAGAAGCACTTTCAATAAAGTGGCCATGTTAGATAAGGCTTTGAGCAACCTGGTCTGGTGGGAGGTGTCCCTGCCTAGGGCAGGGGGTTTGAAACCAAATGATCTTTAAGGTCTCTTCCAGCCCAAACCATTCTATTATTCTGATTCTATGTTTGACATACAAAATGAAAGGCTGGTCCAAGCACAGACATATATTAAAAGAGGCATGAAGATACAAAGCACAAGACAGAATAATAAAGTGAGAGAGTATGTGAACAGATGGAGCACTGGCAGAAAAAAAGAGGAGCAAAGGTTTGAAGTCATGGAACTACTCCAAACAGACACTCAAATACTAAGATCAGAAACTGGCTTCTCACACTGTTAATTCTGCCTTGTTTACTGGGGGGGGGGAGGGGGGGAGAAAAAAATCAGTTTTTCATTACTTAAATTTCACAATCTGTAATCAAGTCAAATTTCTTAATCCAAATTTGCTCCACTGTGTATTTGGTGTAGAATGAACAATGCACAAACCATGTGTTGAATAACAGACTGTGAGAAGTCAGGTCTGAGTCCATTGTTTACCTTATTACCTAATCTCTAGAAAATGGATAAATAGCAAGACCAGTTTCTCTTAAGAAGCATATAGCATGTTATGAGTTATGGTCTTTGAATCATGCAGAAAATAACATAGGAGTATGGTTTTACTGATATCATTAGCTGATCCAGCTAGGGTTTCACAGTATTTTCCTAAAGCAGCATTTCAGTTCTGTTAGCATTGATTAACCTGGTATAAGTCAGTATTTACCTGGCATTAAATGAGAATTCTTATATGCTTACTTTAAAGACCTCAGCATTTAACTTTTCCATATGGCTGAACTCTTCTTGCCTTCAGAAACCTTAGAAATCATGTGTCAGCTCTTCCTTTAGTGACAGTCAACATTGCAAAGTCAGTGGAGCAATGTCAAATTATATCAGTTATGAAGCTGGCCAAGGTTCAAAGGTAATTTAAAATTTCTAAGCTATCACAGAGCAGGCAGTAGTTGTGCAGCTGAAAGCATTACCACAAAAAACACCAGCAGCAGGAGAAAAATAAACTTCACCTGCTTATTCCAGATCTAAATAAATGTACTTAATGGCTGGGGGTGGTAAGAACTTCAAAATTCCAGGTGTTCTTCTTCAAACAGCAATGGAAAAATAATTTAACTCAGCTTTTCCTCCACCTTCTCTTTTTTTTTAATAAACTTTCCTGCCTTTGGGCATTGATTTAAAATTAGTTCCTTGATAGGCTGCTAGAAAGTGATAGCAGATCATCAGTAATGTTTATTGGAGAGCTTGAATTTTCATCTAAAAATTCCAGAAGGAAAGGCTATGCCATAGTGCTACAAAAGGCTGATCTGTTTTTTTCCAATTGAATGAAATCTATGTTATGCTGACATCATGGCATTAGAGTCAGGCCCAATACTTTAAAGGGAGAAGCTGTTTAAAAATCCTGATTAAAGCACGTTGGGGTTTTTATGGTTAATTTCATTCCCTGCACATGTTCAGAGCCACAGCTGAGTTCCTTAAGCCCTTCATTTACGTGTGGAGTTACCCCCTTCCTTTTGGGCTAAAACACTGTAATATGAAATTTCATCTCATGGTATTTTTGGTAGCCAGACCCTGAACAGAGAGAGCCAAACCCTGTTTTCATTTGCTGTTGTTGTGTACTCTACACAGAGGCATGAAGTTAACCAAAGTGCAACTGATGGCATGGAATATTCTGATATTTCAAGAAGTGTTTTAAAGTGTTAAGAATTCCTCCAGTATGCCATCCCTGTATTTCTGCCTGTTGACTGATACAGCCAGTATTGGCTGTTGACTTTTGCAGAGGGCATCATTACAAGAAGTTGGGTAACCCTGATCTGGTTTATGGCAACCCTTGTATGCTACGAGAGTTCTCTGCAAAACATCTGTCCAAAGACATTTTTCTCACTGAAAGCGTATTTATCCTTAATGTGCTAAGAATGTTTCCTCTCTTTAGTTTGGTATAACTGTAAAATTAAAAATCATTCAACCTATCTGCCACCAACTCACTTTCCTATGCCTACAGATTACTACCATACTTTCTGAATCAAGACTCTCACAACAGCTTCAGCTATACTTCAGGATATACCTACACTTCCTGCATTTTTCCCTGCAAGGGGACAGATCAGCTACATTAATTGGTCCTGATCAATAAATTTGGAAATTTGCATACCTGGATTTTTTTGCAACATTTATTAGTCTAAAATAATAATGGAAAATATTTCTGTTCACCTAGCAATATGTTTTGGAAATCTCTTACACTTGCTTTGCCTTCTTATGGCAAAATGCTATGAATGCAAGACTCAAAAGCCAGAAAAAAAGAAAGCCTTTTATCTGCAACACAATCTTCAGAGTTTTGAATTAATTGTAAGCTTTATACTTGACTGAGAAAGGAAGGAAGATTTCTGGGATGCAAGTTCAATCACTGTTAAAATTACATCTTTACAAACAGTCTGCTTCTATGAGCAGGGGGTGCAGATGTGTGCTTGCATTGCATGCAGAAGTTTTCAGCTGAGCCACATCTGCATCTGTGAGCACCCTGCACCAGCTTAGCTAAGCGTTACAGCAGCCAAAAAGCTGCACTGGGAGCTGGTGATCCACAGAAGAAGGGTGGAGAACAGGACCAATAGTTTGCAGCAAAGGCAAGTCTCCATTGAGAAACAGTCTCAGTATGTGAGACACTAGATTTAGGGCCAAATGGCACTTTTCAGCTTCTGAGCCTGATTGCATGTGAGCCAGTGACATCTGGATTGTTTGCCATCCTGTGATTCAGATTTATAATTTTAACGCAGGGAAAAGGAACACCATGCAATGTGACACTGCTAAGCTCAACCTGTTAGGTGGGATAAGGGATAAGCTTTGGCTAAAAAACCTTTACACTCACACACACACAAACCAAGACCCACCCCAGTTACCACCTGAATGGGTTGCCACAGTCTTGCCTCGAGGAATGCACAACACCCCACTGTGACCAGACACACTGTCAGGCTCTGTTCAGTGGCTCGGAACAAACATTTTCTCTCTGTGTCCTCCTTCTAGTCCATTCCTCATCCAGTATTAGATGTCTGCATGGCAATGCTTCCCTTGATGTCAATTATTTGAGGGGTTTATAGCCCCTATTTGGCACAGGGTGCCAGTCACATTGGTACCCAGCAATATCAATGTCCATATTTCCAGCAGTTTCAAATCATACTCTTGTATAACATGCTGATCCATGGCCCATGCCGAGGCTCAATACACTCCATTCCTGTTTGCATTTTTTCGTCGGCCATTACTAACCATACTCAACTGTGAATCCAAGCATGGTCATGAAGGCACAGGGACAACCAGTTTGGCCCCTTTTTCTTCTTGATCCTTCCGCTGCATGGCTGAATCAGTCATAGCAGCAAAACAGAGAATCTGAACAAAGATGTTACTGCAACATGCTCCAGACACAACTCAGTTTCTTTTGTCTAAATACACCTTAAACATCCAGACTCAATGTGCCTGTGCAAACAACCAAAAAGAGAATGATCTTACCTGTTCCGAAAGCAAGTTCCTCTGTGAATCCAACAGACAAGCCCCAAGAAAGTTTTTCTAATTTGGCCCTGCTTTGAGTGGGGATTGGACAAGATACTCTCCAGAGCATCCTTTCCAATTTATAAGGTTCTTTCCAAACTGTTTTTCTGTGATCCTCTGACATGATCTCCCTTAAACACAAGCTCTTTGCTATTGACTTTGCTGCTTACATCCTCTCAATAACAAAACCCTGAAGCAGCCCTGAGGCAATTTGCATGTACCAAGAAGACAGACAAATCCTCATCTGGAGCAGGCATTGGGAGGGTTTTCAACATCTCCTCCAAGTACATGGTAGAAGCAAGATTTTGGAAAATGCATTTTCAGGGCAACTTTTCATTGTAATAATTGAAGTTGTCATAGATAATAAAAATGCTAGTTCTTCCTACTGGCCTAACAACCCCCCTTTTTCTCTTTAGGGTTGCACTCCACAACTGTAACATGTTGATTCAGTGCTGCAATATATTGATAAAAAAAGCTGTGTTGATGTAATGCAAAAACAATCTATTGATCATCCTGACACCCAACAAATAACTTTTCCACTTTAATCTGGAACTGATGGCTGTTGCACGTACTACTAAATCATGCTATTGCTACTCTACAGAGTCTTTATGGTTCAGCTCTAGGTTTTGGAGTTTTTTCTTTTCCACTGGTACATATTTCCAGCTTTCTCCTTCCAGGTGACTGCTGGCCTTCCTCATCAATACCAGTGAAATGTTACATTGATTGAAGCAATTCTTAACAATTTTTCTTTCATGCAAATGATCCATGTGCAGATTTTCTATTAATTATTCACTTGCTGCTTTTTTGAGATATGAAAAAATTACTCCTAGGAACATAGACCAGAGATTCCCTGCAAAATACTTGCCATAAGCATTCACCATGTATGCTTATTGCAGCTACACAGCTGCCACAGTATCTAATTTATACATCTTACTCAGCTAAACCCAACTATTTTCCATGGGGCATTCAGCTCGGTGGCCTGAACCACAGGATCTCTCATCGCCAGGTTTCTTTCACAGATAAAAAATGCAAGGACCAAGGCAAAAGTCCAGTGTATGCATCTGAACCTGAAGTTCATGTTCACAGCTCCAGTTCAGAGTTGTATCCTTTTTACAAGCATTTAATATAACTTGCAAGTCAGCTCCCAGGAACAACCTCAGACCAATCACCACTTAAAAAAATAAATATTTGCCAAGAGTTGCCCATGCAAGAGTATGAGTAGCATTAACATCCCCAAAGATATTCAACTGACTTCTAATTAGAAATGTGATTTAATGTTTTACCACTCTTTTTGTTTCCTTTTTAAAACATCCATATGTTTGACATTTTGTTCATAGGAATACGAACAAAAATGAACAGAAATGAATAGAAATGAATTCTGGGACCATGGCTGAGATATATAAGGAGAAAAATTTTTTTGTTTCAAGAGAAAGGCATTTTTAAAGCTTCATTTGTTGAGTCAAAACCAGTAATGTACATTTGTAATATAACCTATTGCACAGCTTCATTATTAATAATAAATACTGAGTATCTGACTAAATTAGCTGGTAGGAAAGAAAGGACTTTTACCAGGAAAATGCTAACAAAAAGGAAAAACAGTGAAAAAGAGCTATCAGGATTTTTACAAGGAATTATTTCTGTTCCTCAACACCATATCTACACCCCTTCCCCCAAAGGAAACCTATCAGCAGAAATTATTTCAGAAGAAAACTTATATTTCACTTCAGAAACATTGCCAAATGGGAGATCCAGTGGAACTGTAGGTTTAGTATTTCATATTACTAATCTCCCTCCCAAATTTATCTTCTAGGTTGCACTTTTTCACTGTTGCAACACGATCTTTTGCATCATGAGAGAAGCTAGATATATCATGGAATTCTGTAGTCAGAGCACACCAAGAGCAATTCAGTGGAACTTGAAATCTCAGTCTTATCCTCTAAGAAAGGACAACCATGATTCCCATGATTCACTGTAGCTGAGTTTTTGAATGAAAGGTCTTACTATCAGCCAAATATTGGCCTATTCAATCATTCGAATTTTTGAAGGAAAATTAAAGAATCAAGCGATATACTTGTGGAGGTATTTTTTGTCAAAACCCCACATTTTTTGTACAAAATAGCAACACTGACTGTAAAAAAAGTACCAGCAGCCTGACTATTTGGAGCAACCGAAAGTAAATACAAATAGCTACATTGGTTAGGGATATTATCTACATATTTAAATTTGCATTCGGGTTGCTAAAGTATTTCTATTTCTCGTGAGAAAGCTGGATGTCACAGCAATACATTGCCCCATCAGTACAGTGGCAGAGAAAGATGCTATGCTATAGCTTCCTCTGACGCTGTTCAGGCAGCGTGAGGGACGCAACAGCCAACCATTGAAGTAAATATAATCAAGAAGTCTTTGAAATTTAGAAGCAAGATAAACATAAGCAGGTAATTTGTTAAATAGCGTAGTTATCTTCTTGAAAAAGAACTTTTTCTCTCACACTCCCTCATACAATTTCATTGATTTTACATCTGGGTTGCGAGAACCTCTGACAGAAAACCTTCGAGCAAACCGAAATGGCTGCCTGAACTGCAATTTTGCATTCAAAGCAAGTTTTGTCTCTGCCTGCCATCTACCATAGTTATTATTGTTTCTTCTGAATGTTCATTGCCTTTAAAATGTCTTTGAACAACATTGTTCCTACTAGTCTTAAAATGGTTCTTGTAATGAATTTACCAAATTATTGATTCAAAGCTATGTCGTAAGTCAGCCACAAAAGAAACAGCACATTCCATAATCATGCATTTTGCAGAGGCTTAGTAAAAAAAAAACAAAACAACAAAAAAAAACAAACAAACAAACAAAAAACAAACCCACAAAACCTAGAAAAAATGCTTTTCCTTGTTTCTTTTACATTACTTACTCACCTCTTTTCTCTTAACTGTATTTTCCATATTTGATTTGAAGCTACAAAAGTACTATTCAGAAAGAAAATATCTGCAAGGTGTCAATTCTCATATCATGATTACTACAGTGAGTAAATTTTTGATGCCCAAGTTCCCAGAGTTCAGGGATT
Source organism: Empidonax traillii (assembly GCF_003031625.1). Classification (NCBI taxonomy): domain Eukaryota; kingdom Metazoa; phylum Chordata; class Aves; order Passeriformes; family Tyrannidae; genus Empidonax; species Empidonax traillii. The sequence goes on from NW_020956245.1 coordinate 144,544, forward strand.
ATATGAAAAATTTAACAAACTCTTCTAGATAAATGGAGAGAGTCAAGAGGCTTGAGAATAAGCCTCACACACTTCCTCATGTTTTAGAGAGCTGAATGCTATTGGAAAAAGAAATTAATGATTTTTACTGACCCTGGAGGGCTTTTAGAAGAGTAAGTCCATTCTGACAGTTTTTTATTAAGGGAGTTTGATTAGCAGTTCTTCATACAAAAGCAGTCAGCTATTTAATATGGTGCAGGGTGAGTTTCTAATGCGGTACAGAGCCCAGCTCTCCTGGCGTTTCGTGCTGGAAAGGCACTTTTTCCATTCCAGACAAAGGAATGAAATTGTCTGCATTATAGAACATTCTGCTGAAGCAACAGCCCCTCCTTGACTGGTTTGTAATGGACTTTGGAGAGTGATTCATTATGGGCCAGGACATAAGGCAGGCATAAAGTGCTGCCCACTTCCATTAGCAGTCCACGGGATCTATGAGGACTACCTCGTGCAGGAACAGCCAGGCCAAAACTTTAAAGGGATGGAAAGTGCACCGGTTTTTTAAAAGCTTACTCCTAAAGCAGGAGGCTGGTAAAGGCTACCAGAGCTACTGAAAACGCCACTGTAAATCATATCTACCTGCAGTACACCCAGAAAACCTCAATCATCAGCTCTGGAGGTTTTACTGCAGTACTGATTTACCTGTTCCTGCCTGAGCACAGTGTTATAAACAGCAGCTGACAGGACCCATTCCAAGTGACCCATCTGAGGCACGTTCCATCACCGGCCTCCACGGCAGCTCCCCTGGAGTTTGGCTGTTTCAGGGCTCCCTGCTGTCAGAGATACTCCCAGCTGGAAGCCATGGGCTAACATGGTGGCCACAGTTCATCGTTCCTGCTGCCTTCTCTTTCCATTTTGGTGTACTGACGTGCCCCATAATACATACCCTGTGGCACAGCAGCCTGGACCTGGGTAATCATCTCTGAGTGCTCCAAAATGCCTCTGCAGAGTTCAGTGATGTACAGCTCTTACCAAACCCTTATAGCAACAGAATATTTTCATTTTTTCTGTGATCAATACCTTTAGAATGCATACCTGCTTTGCATAGAAGCCTGCAGATCAAAGAATCACTAAATGATCTGGGTTGGAAGGGACCTTAAAGATCATCTAGTTACAAACCCTCTGCCAGGGTCACGTTCCTCTAGACCAGGTTGCTCAAGGCAGCCTGGCCTTGAACACTGCCAGGACAACATATACTTTTGAAAATCACCAGCATTTCACCGATAATGTAACTGCAACTATTTCTCAAAATAAAGTAAGCTTTGAGTGGAAGGGGGGCTTATTCTACTTTTATATATGTATGACTTTGAATACTTTAAAATTAAGAGATGGGATAATTCAGGTTGAAAGGCACCTCAGACAAAAACATAATGAGCTGCTCAAGGATTTGAATTTTTGTTTGCAACTGCAACGAATATTAAAAAGAAAAAGCTTTATTTTTCTTAGTTCATGTCTTTAAAATTTTTGTTTTCTTGAGATAAGGTAGGAGACAGATATGTAGAGGTTTACAAACAATAATGCACACTGCTGGGAGACTAGTCTGCATGTGCAAGTCAGCACTTTGCTAGGACAAGCCATTCCGTGCTTGCCAAACAAACTGCTGAACAAAAGCTGTCTTTAAATAAGGCTCCTGTAATTTAGCAAAGAGATAATGCTGTACTATTTGGTAACAAATGGTCTCCCTCACATTGCCAACAAACACAGCAAACACAAGGCATTAATTTTCAGAGGGGGGAATACTCTGACTGTGACAGAACCATTACCAGGCCTTTACTGTCATTAAGTGAAATAATTGATTTGGGCAGATACAAATAAGTGGCGTGGACAGAGAAGATCTCCAGCATGGAAAAGAAATAGTCTTTGCCTTAGAGTAACATCAGCTACTTGTGTGTTTACCTTATCGGTAGAAGACTGTTCCCAGTGTTTAAAATGAAAAAATTCTTTGGTACTTACTAATAATAAACATCATCAGCTTGGCTTCAAATATTTTACCTCCAAAGATTCTCATGAGTATTGCTTTTTCAGAGATTTGAACTTTTTCATAGAAGTGCCTAACCATTTTACTGTAACCAATAATAGAGGAAGCAAGAAGTTTGTTACACTAACACAAAGATATTCACATAATCATTACTTAAAGAAATTCTGCAACCTAATGTGTAGATTTGTTGCTCTTATGCATGTAATACTACCACGGGTCTTTAAAGAAGGCTTAAAAAGCAATTTTTGCTAAAGTCTTTACCTCAAGGACCTCATAGTCCTAATCAACCAACTTAATTATATTCCTTGTATATTTACAAGGGGGATTAGATACTCAAATATCAAATATCAAATCTAACCCTATGAAATTAAGTGCTTCCATCCACTTGGAGGTATGTGGTATTTCCACGGACTAAGTTTAGGGCCACCTGAGATTGCTGGATTAAAAATTTAGAAATGTAGAAAATTTGATGGGATTATTTAATTTAATATTTTTCTCTCATTAGGTTTTGTCTACTTTTATGTTTTGAGGCAAATTACCAGTAAGAGACTATGAGATTTTGCATATTCTGAAACCTATATTTCTAAGAACTTTCTTGAGATCATGCTTGTAAATTCCTGGAAAAAACATTTTATATAACAAAAATATTGAAAACTATACTTTTACCACCAGCATCTTAGTGCTGGGTGCAAATTACTCACATTTAAGGCATTTTTTTCTTTGAATTTTAAAACAAGGGTTTTGTTATTTTCCTAAATTTCAGACAACTCATTTTTCCACCTCCCGCTGCAGTTTGGTTTGGTTTTGAAAGCTGATTCTTTCATATTTGGGATACAGAAGTCTTCTGCAATCACTAAATAATTGGAGTTGGTTTCACCTAGCTAGGAAAATGGCTGAATACCTCTAGGAGAGTTCAGCCTGATCTCTACTCCTTCCTTCCAATTTTTCCATGCAAGGCGTAGGAAGTGGAAAAGGATATGCCAAGCAGTTTAACAATCACTGTTGCAACCTTGAAGTTACACTGCTTGGTCTTACATATCTGAACCAAAGATAGTCTCTTTCTGAAGGTGATTTCCAGATTACCTATTGGTTAATTAATTAATTAATTTCTGTACTCTCTCAGATGCTGACAAAGATTATTTTTTTTTCTTATGTGGGTTGTACATAGTCTATGAGCACCCTTCTTGCTTTCTTCTCAGACTTTTGTTGTAGTATTTTCTAAAAAATTAAATAAACTCCAAATTCAATTTTAAAACAGCAATCCAAATCACTTGCAGCAAATTCAATGGCAGTGACAAGTGTAGCATACAGCCTCAAACATAGTTATCCAGCTTTACATATTTACCCTAACGGGGTTTTTTGCTATCGAGATGTCATGGAAAAATGTCCCTTTGGACATTGCATTTAATGTATCATATAATAGATTCATTACTGTTCTATAATTTTATTTAATTTATATACTCTAGTTTTAACGACAGTAGAGTAAGAATACACTGAAGAAAAAATGAGCTGGATATCAATTTATCCAATTTGCTTTTACTACAGAATTTCTTAATTAATTTGGGATGCTTGTGACATAAAAGTTAGTTCCCGGAAAATTATGAAAGAAGTTCATTAAAGTGATGCACTTTAATTCACTGTATGCAACGGGACTGATACATCAGGCTTACTATATCTTCATAGAACAGTCTGCAATATACCCAAACTGACATATACATTTAAAACCCCATTTGAAAGCAAGTGGAAAGCAGATGCTGTTCTCCCTTCTATGACATCAGTATGATTCCACTGGAATTCAGAATATTCTGATGCAAAGGCGCAGTCAAAATTCATGCAAAAGTCATGAGGGGCTGCCAAAGTCAGCTTTAGCTGGAAGGCACTGCGACTCTTTCCCAGAGGCAGCTCTCTGGGACTTCACAGATGTGTCACTGGCAGATGGGCTATGGGATGAGCAGCTGCTCCATCCACCCTGAATGGGCAGTACGAAATTTTCTAATTGGGCTTCCCACTGACAGCTGAGGCAGAAGAGTTGCTCTCTAGAACACATACCAGCATTGGCAGAGTTCAGCTCCTCTCTTTTAATTCTATGAAAGTCCAAAGAACCATAGGGATCGCAGCTGCCAGGAATTTATTGTTCTGATCTAACAAGCAACACAGGTTATACTCAAAAAATGCATCACTCCTCCAAACCTACAGGTCCTGAGAAATAAGAAGACTTTCGTAAAAAAAATGAGAAATGTATTTAAATTTCCCACATACTTAAGACTAAATTGGGTTATTATATAACCAAACTTTGGTGATTATTACATAAATATTTCTCTGCACAGGAAGTCTCCATCATGTTCTTCCTAACAGAGCATGCCTTGTCTCACATTGTCTTTTGGTAAAATCCCAACTAATTTTTGTCATTATACACAAAGGTTATTTCAGATGACTGCTTTCCATTCACTAGGAAAGATCCCATAACCTACCTGCCCTGTCAATTCAAATTTGCCATATCAACAATGCTCAACTACGAACCTCTTCAAGGGCCCATAGGTATTTTTTCTGGGGTTGCATACATCAGTTCATAATCTGTCAGCTTGTATGGTCAGCCAGGGCAGGTTACAGAAGACCAAAGTACTGTGGTACATCCCACAGCAAGGAAGCCAATGGCCAAAATTTAGTGTTTGATCTCATTGTGCTGTGGGGTTTTCTCCACACTGCTCTGTGAAGCAAAGCAGAGTGTGGTGCAGAAATCAGAACACAAAGACTGAATGCCATTACAGTGTTTGAGCTAATGCTGCAATTACAGCAAAGCTAAGACCTGGAAAAAGATTTTTCATTCTTCTTGCTTACAGCTAATGACTGAGCAGCTAGGAACTGTCTAAAAGCTAATAATATTATTAAAGGGAGAAGCAAACTGAACAGCTACACTGAGACTGCTTAGCCCAGAGAAGAGAATGCTCAGGCCAGGTCTTATCAATGTATATATAGATACCTGAAGAGAGAGTGTAAGATGACAAAGGCAGGCTCTTTTCAGTGGTGCCCAGTTAAGGACAGGAGGCCACGGGCACAAACTGAAACACAAGAAGTTCCCTGTGAACATTAGGAAACACTTTTGTACTGTGAGGGTGACTGAGCATTGGTACAGGTTCCCCAGTGAGGTCGTGGAGTCTCCCTACTTGAAGATACTGAAAAGCCATCTGAACACGGGCAACCGGCTCTGGGTGGCCTTGCTTGAGTAGAGGACTGGTCAAGATGGCCTTCATAAGTCCCTTCCAATCTTAACCTTTCTGTGATCCTGTGATAAATGCTAACAAAAAATGCTAATACAAAATGCTAATACAAAACATAGATATTTTACTCACTGGGATGCTAAAACCTTTTGTCAGTTCAATTTCTGTTTCTTTTTCAAACAAATTGGTATTTTTGTCCTGTTCAGATGTTAGATTACTCATGCAATCTGGGCAGATATGACACTTAATGTCTTCAGTACAGCAGAGATATTGCCCTCTCCTCCCTAAGTCAGGAAACCCTGATGAATTGTCATCTCTAGCAAATGGAGCAGTTCATCCCACCTGTCCCTTGGAGTCACACCAGAACACTCCATCAACTCTCCAGTTAGAACTGCAGCCAATCTTTGCTAACTATGGTCCTGGAAGCATGTCCCAGCTCTAAGGGTTAATTCCCTTAGCACTCTCCTGTGCCATAACTGAGCATCAAATAGGTAAACCATAATGAACTGCAACTGGCATTCTTACTAATCCTCATACTGTCAGCAAGAAATAATAATTAAGACACTAATAAACCCACTTAAACCTAAAGAGAAGCCTTTAAAAGTAGCTGGCACTCCTTTCCTGTGAATACAGACCTATTGCCCAAAGCTGTATTTTTCTGCAAGGCACAACCAGTCATTACCATTTACTCCTCATTTTATCCAGGAAGGCCACCAGTTTCATGGAAGTGAAAGTATTATTCATATTTGAACCTCATCGAAATTCTAATTTTGAAGCTTAGCAAGAGCCTACTGGAGAATGAGGTTCTATTCTATCCATTGCAAATTATTCACAGACTGCCATGAGATCATGTTACAATGGGCTCTCATATCTAGCTATATTTGAGTTCCTTAAGTGGGTTTCTGCCATGAAGTCTGTGCCATGATGACATTTTTAACAGCATGCTTAGGCACTCTTCAAGATGCAAATGCCCGGTTTCTTTCTGCTCATCCAAGGAGACGTATCATTTCAAGAAGCATGACTTTCACAACTGTAAACTTACCTAATTTTAAACTAAAATTGATTTCTAAAAAGAATTACTTTCACAGACCTGGAGGTTCAGTCCCCTTTCTAAAAACAGAGTTCCCCTCCCAAAGAAAACAGAGTTCCCTTTGTTTCCTCTTCCATGAGCATGACAGGCAGCCCATGACACTACACATCACATTGCACAGTGAGCGTTGCATCGTAACTCAAATGCTGCCAGTGGCCACATACCTCCTTCAGAAGTTTAGAGTTAACTGTTAGCAACTGAGACTTCCTTCTTATGCTTTTGAGGAGTTTGTCCTAAAGACAAAACAATAAAAAAAGTCTAATATTCCTTTCTTGACCATGCACAGCATCACAACTATTTGTGATGAAAGAGACTTGGGGAAGATGTTTTATCCATATTTCTCAAAAACTTCTCTTAACCTCTACCAGAATGTTCCTTAGTGGCTTGTAGGAGTACCTATAATCCACTTTAGAAGGGAGCAGAGACAGTTACCTGCAGCTACACTAGTTATTTTAAGTAACACTTGCCATTTCTAATGGTGAACACCGAGAGCGTATCTTGGGAAGACAAAGCCCTTTCCAGCTGGCATTACTGTCTCTGAAAGCTCTGAACAGAAGAAAGAAGTTGGAAACATACTGATTTCTGGATGAGGTGAAAAAATGAGGTTTCTTTTAGAAGAGCTGTGTCTTTATAAGGAGGACTATGTGCACTGTGCTGTAGGGTAAAGAGCACAAAAAAACATTTGCCCTTATTAACACACCCGGAAAGGTAAATGCATGTTCAAAAACTTACTGACACACTGTTTTTCTAATACAAAATACAAGAAAATACAAACCTGAATATGATTCAAACACAAGGAAAATGTATTTGAATCATACAGAATCTCTGGATTTTTAAAAAACTTGGGGAGAAACACAAGGTCACAGAGAAAAGACATCTGGCATAATTTTTCTTTCTCTACAGGGTGTGACAAACTAGAGAGCTTGAATTTAATACATTGCAATTGTTTGCCTTTATGGAAATATGAGGACATGTTCCACATTTTTAGATATACCTGTCAAAAGAAAACTAAGACAAAAAGTTAAACAGCCTCATGTTTGTTACAGCCTGGAAATGATGAATGAAAAAAAAAAAACTGTTAAAAAAAAAAGTAAAGTTTGGAGTAAACAACAGCCCAGAAAGGTGCCAACTACTTATAGGCAATAATTCAGAAGACGGGGCATTTTATAATGGAGATTCTACATTTTCTTTTTATCATTTAAAAATGTACTCTGTTTTTTGATTCAATAAGCTACTTCAAGGCAATTTGCTAGAATTGGAGAAGTGCATTAAAATACAACTCTAATATAGCAAATAAAGCCGGAGCAAAAATTAAATCCAGAAGAAAAACCACCATCACTGTAAATGTGTAACTAGAAACACAGATCACAAACCAGATGGGAAAGTCAGTCAACAAATTCTTGGTCTGATCTTCAGCTTGTGAATAGGAAAAAAAATTTAAGTTGAAATCATAAAAGATGCATTGATTTACAGCTGCTGAGAGTCAGCTGTGGATCTGATGTGATAGACAAGTCCAATGGTATAAAACAGAATAAGAGCTTGGTGGTGATAAATCTACAGAGACAGGAGTTGTTTTCAGCAGCGAAACCCAGAATCATTGTACCTAGTCCATGACAAAGGATCTAGGGCTTGCATCAGTTAAAATTATCTATTGAAACATGACAGCCACTTATTCTCACATTTTTTAAACTAGTTTTATTTTGGGTTTTTTTTGTTTTTAAAAGTAGTTTTTTAAGGAGAAGTATCCTTAGTAAAATATCAACAGTATGTTTACATTACTGTGCATTCCAGAGAAGCCTAATTCCCAGGTCATAGCTCAGAGTGAGTCATAGAATCATAGAATATGCTGAGTTGGAAGGGACCCATCAGGAATGTCAAGTCCAACTCCTGGCCCCGCACAGAACACCCCAAGTATCACTCCATATGGATCCCTTCAGTCTACTTACCATTGACAAGTTCCTTATGTTCCTTAAACACATGTTCCTGATCCCCACTGTAACCACTGAGAGTTTTGCTTTGATCAAGACTTGCGCCCTTTATATGAGCTGTGTTGGCTGGTGACACTTTGTGGGAGGCTCTTGTACATTCATTAAATGACCATTCAAACTGCCAATACAAGCAGACCGAAGGAGATGTCCGTGTGAGATGTCCTTGCACATCTTTCCCTGACAGGTTGTTATTTCCAGAGAAGTAACAACTTCGCTGGAAATAACAAGCAAAGTTATTTCTGGTTTTCACATCCAGACCAGAAACCATCCTTAAAGCCTGTGGCACAGTATTTAAAGAGTTCCATTCAGTTAATAGGAAAAAAGGTCACATGATGAAAATGTGACCCGGCACAAGGACAATTTCTAGTTCCCCGGCTGCCAACTGAAGTAACAGAAAGTTTGTTCAAGCAAAACAGTCATCACTGCATCACAGTGGCTCCTGCAGCAGGAACAGCTACACTGTTGATGCAGCAGATACTGAATTATAGATATTAGTCCAAAATATTGAGAAGAACAGGCACTACAGTCAAATCGCTTTCATAGCCTGGGTTTTAACTGTGGTGGTTCAGCAGAAGTATTTAGGTAGTAAACACACTCTCTGAAACAAACTGCTTAGGCCACCTCAGGCTACAGTTGTGCCTGCTAATGCAGAAGAATCTTAAAGCATGCACTGAAGATCTGTAAATGAGGCTGTGCTAGTCTGAAATGCCACGATAAGCCCACTAGCAGGGAAGATGCTATAGGGCACAATTCCACAGAGTTACAGAATCGCCGATGGCAAAGGCTCTAAACAGAAACATGAGCACTACATGTATTTAAAGAGGTTTTGTCTAGATAGAAAATTTCTATTTTCTGTTATCTCACTGATACATAAGGTCACTACTTTCAGGAATAATACATACAGACTAAAAAAATTATAGGACACATTAATTTCCAGACATAAACAGGGAAATGCTTAACATAACCTAATCCAATTGTTCTTGAAAGCACAATATACAATAGATCCATATGAAAAAAAATAGCCATAAAGGATGCTCCTCAATATAACCACAACCAAATGTCAGTCTGCTTCTCATTTTGTCTTAATTTCCCTGTTCAGAGCCATTTTATAAACCCTGCCTGTTAAACTAACCAATTCTCCTAAGGCTAGCTGTTTCATTTTTATAAGATTAACAAGATTTTAAGTATTCCTGGGAGCTGCTTTAAGGAGTTAATTATAGGGTGCGGAAATGGGAACATGCAGGCATATGAGCCTACAAACTCTGGCACAAAGAAATATTCCCTTATGATCAAAAAGAAACAGTTGAAGATTTCATGTCCCTGCACTTGCAAAGAAAATAAAAAAATAAACAGAACAAAACCACCAAACAAACAAGGAAAACCCCCCAAAATGCAGATAACTCATTTGCTCCGTTAGGCAGTCTGTCTTCTTTCATGAGATATCGACAAATAATTAACATCTGGTAAGATGGGAATTCAGTGAGCTCGTACTAGTCATTAACTTCATAGATGGTGTTCCAGTAGCACCTAGGCAGGTGACTAGGTCAGGGAATAGAACCAGTTGCTACTTTTTCCACAGATTGAAATGACAGAAAAATGACATTTTGAGACAATTATACTGTGCCTCTCAGAATACCTCTTTCAAAGCAATTTCAGTCATTCTGGTAGGAAGCTTGGAGTGCTGGTGTTCAGACTTCCCCATTTCACTGGCATTAGACCAGCAGCTCTCCTCTTCATTCATGTCTTTAAGAATTAATTGTTCCCATTTTAACATTTTGTATGGGACTGTCACAAGCACTCAAGCACAGCCCCCTGCCCCAGCTGAAAGTGGCTACATAGACTGGGAGCTCTGTGGTGTTAACTTTGTCTGGCTTCTGACTGCAGTTCATGCTGGGTTGTCAGATGTCCCTTTCTCATGCCATGTGATATGACTGCCCAATCTGCTTCACCCATCCATTAGGTTTTGTCTCTCAAAGAAACTCTTGCAGAGGATTGGGACCAAAGCATTTTTGCAGAAGACTTAACAGTCTTCAAGTATTACAAAACTACTGTTGATGAAGAAAGGCCTTTAGCCAAATCAAAGTGCTTTTAAAAACACACACTTGAAAAGAGAGAATAGGTATCTGCTTGCAAATACTCCATTATAAATTTTTAATGGAAATCCCATTGAAAATTACAATTTTGATGAAAAGGCAGAATGGCAAAGCTGTTGAACCATGTTCAAAATGATAAAGCCAAACCCTCTGTGAGATATTGAAATCCTGTACCAACAGTAAAGGCAAATAACTGTAATAGCTGACTATGCAAGAAGTGTTAAACCACCTAGGAATTAAATGCTAACATTTTCAGAAATTACACAAAGAAATGAAGAACCACTGAAACAGAGCTTTCTAAGAAATAGCACCACCAAATTCTCTGTGCTGTGTGCTTCAGGTGAGCAAACTAAATCCAGTGGTGTCAGAACCACAGACTAAATTCTTAGGTTAGTGGTATTTTCTATGCTAAATATCAGAAATCAAAAACTCTGCCTGAACTTTGGTGAGAAAGGAATGGAAATCACGCCTTAGTGATACAGAAGACTACAAGTCCTTTGGTATGTACATGGGGGAAGAGCTGGGGGTGGGTAACATTGAAGACTTCTAATTTCACAGTCCTTATAAATCACTTTAGTGTATAAATCACTTTACTTCAACATATTTCCACTTAAGGGAAAACAAGCAGTTCCTATCCACTTTCCAGACTCTGATAAACTACACATTTGTCTGTGCTTTTGTAATCAGTTCACATATTCAGATCGGACACAACATCTGGTTTGCAGCGAAATTTTCCTTTCCAGAAGAAAAATTGAATTAGTCTATTATGAATCATTCAACGGTATTGATATTACAATTTGAGCTGAAATAAATGTCATAAAGCTACCAGATAGTAAACACAACACTAATAACAGTAGGGGTTCTAACTTCAACACTTTTAAAAAATTATTTTCATGAATGCTTGGCATTCTCAATTTTCAGCCACCTCACCTGAACTTACACTGAGCCATCTCTTTCTTTCTAGGCCATTATATTTTCCATTTGGTATCTCATTCCCAGAGTACAGCAAATGTCCAGAAAGAGATAACTTCCTCTGCTTAAGGAGGTTGCCTCATACTGCACAGTCTTTACTTAGCATAGTTCAAAGAAAAAGTGTTTTGGATGAAGAAAGTAAAACTGCCAGAGGATCACCCTGAAACAAGAGGTTATTAAATCTGTTCCCTAGATCATATGGCATACAACTCCCACACATGGAAGGTGAACAGCTCTCAGCCCCAGTGCACAGTGAGGTGATTCACCATCATACAGCTTCTATCACTTGTTATCTGGACAATATATTCTGAAAATGCATTTGATGTGCGGCTTTGGTGAAAAGTTTACAGTTTTTCCTGCACTACAAACTGTATGTCTGGGAAGCAAGTCAGCAAATGACAGGTCAAGTTCAAAAGCTTTATCCAAATACAGATATTAAGCATTAACAATTGCAATTATTGATCTGAATTATTTCGGTTTAGAGCCACTTCACCCAGAAACTATAGAAGCAAGGAGCTCTTACATTTGCCAGAGCATATGAGCCTGTTAGGGTCGGTGATGTCCATTTCCAAAACTTTGTTTGAACTGAGAAAGAGAAATGCCCCAAATAAGCTTTTCTTCTTTTCTAAGTCATAAAAACTTGATTTTCTGGATATAGTTCTACCAGCTTTGGCTTTCATATCTGGGCTTAAAATAATACTCATTTGTCTGCCTAAGCAGCCTCTGTATAATTAAATAATTGCAACAAAAAATAAGTAGATTCTCAAGCTGAAAGTTTTAAAAAATCTTAGCAACATCCCCTTCCTTTGCCTCCCACTTCGCAAAAGAATCATTTGCTTGATGCACAAATCTTAAGCTTTTTTAAAACATCTCATGGTAGGTTTTGATCTCCAGAAGTACACACAGGAGCAGGAGATCTTTCCCTCAGCGCTGGAACTCCTGTAACAAGGAGCAGAACTCTGACTGGTGATGGATGCGTGAGAATGAGTAACACCCCCACAGCAGCACCTCTAAATCTTGCTATATGGAAGAATGTGAGGTGACCAGAAAGAGGGCAGAAGTTACTCCCAGAGGGATTTTGCAGGACAGGTGCAAAGGAAATGTATTGAAAAGAGCAGTATGAACTTCATTGGCAATGGTAATAACACATGGGCTGCTCCCTTAGCATGTCAAGGGGTACACACTGCATGAAACAATGCTAATAAGAGAAATAACAGCACACAGCACACTGAACTTCTTATAAATGCACTCACTCCGATCCAGGCACACAGGAAAGAAATTAATCTCTGACTGTATTCCAAGTCTGGGTAGATCTAGTGAACATCTGCCAAGATACATTTAGCTGAAAGCTAGGGGTTTGGTGGAGCAGATAGTATCAACTTTCAGCAACGTGCAGGGCTCTGTATTTATCTTTGCATGGATATACAAGCATGCATTTGCACTTAGAAAAAAAACAAAACTAGTTGCTTGGTTTTTTTATTTTTAACCTCCTTGTCAATAAATACATTTATCTTTGTGCATTTCATTCCTTGCATTATCTTAAAATGCAAGTAAGCACAAAATAAAAGGGGGATTGGGCTCACAAGAATGTTTGTCAGTTGAAGCTTGTTTTACTGAAAGTTAGCAGGACATGAGCTCTGATGTGCTTTTTTTCCTTTTTACATTGAAGACATGCCAGCACTTCCACTGCTAAGTGCCACAATGAACTGGCCTTATATATATATTTTTAAATTATTTTTCTAATGCACACTAGATGGTGCTCAAGTTAAAAAATGGCAACTTGAATAGACTTTTCATGAGGTTAGCAAAATGTTCTCCCTTCTCAGTACTTATTACAAGAAATCAGGAAAAACTGACTACTCTCCTGAGCCTCTTCCTGACTGCTGATCATTTTACTAAAACTGCTTTTTCACCATCTTTGTTCATAATCATTCTTGATTTTTAGTTGCATATTTATGAAAATTTTGCAGTCACTTATAGCATCCTGAATTACTGAAAGCTGAATGAATTACCTGAATATAAGTATACAGCTATAAACAACATGGAAATACATTTCACCAGCCATCAGAAATTCAGTATCTGTGTTCATGACAGTACTAGATGATGGAAACATTTGAAAATAGAATTATTTCTTTCTCAGTGATCATATTGGATTAACGTATTAGTTTATGGAGAAGTTATCATATTACTTGACATTTCAAACAAACTTTACCAAGTATGTCACTGAGCTTTATCCTAGATACAGTCTGAGTTTTGAGCAAATCAGGCTCTTTTCAAGCAGTACAGAGAGAAAGGACTAAGTGATTCAGAGTCTGACACTGTTCAATTCGTGTCCAGTCCAGAGTGAAGACTGACAGACCCTCCTGAACTGGCAGTGATTGGACACAAGTGGTCACAGACACAGGCAAGGACACAAAGCTGGTGAGAAGCAGACACTGACAGCAATGCTGGACCTGTCACAGGCAGAGGTGCATGCAGATAACAAACCAGACAGAAATATATAGATGACTGAAGACATTGCTTTAATTACTTTGAGATCTTCGCTACTTTTTCTATACCTTAATAATTCTTCAAGGAAAGTTATTTGTTTCTGCAAGGTTAATAATTCCGTAGGCAAATCCAGAGGCTAACTTGTGCGGCGGACACATGGCCACTTACAGATCTGGCTGTGCAGCTGCAGATGCTGCTGACCTGAGCTGTTTGTCTTCCATGGCCATCAGAGGGTCTTCCCTACTCCCCTCCCTCTTTGTTAGTAGATTCACTTGAACCCTCTTTCTTTCATTTCAGAAAATACAATGCAGTTAAGCTTAATTTCAGTCTAACTTTGAAGCAGAAAACATCAGAGTCCATGCTATTCTCTCTGATGAGAGAGGACAGAAATGCCCAGCAGAGGACTAGGAGCAAGCAGCTGTTTCAGGGTGACATCTTCAGCCAGCATGGCTGTTTACAAAGTGAACACCAACCCCAGCAACACCAACTGGGCCAAGAGCCTTCGCCCAGACCAGCTCCCAGCTCCACTTTGGGGAAAACAATGACAAATTATTCCAGAATTGCAAATCAATGGTCTAGGAAAAAGGAGATAGCAAGCAAAACTAATTGCATTTTACAGTACTTCACAAATCCCCCTAAATATTTGCACAAAACCCCAAAGTGATCTTGGTTCTTTTTATCCAACACCTGCTGCTCTGTCACAGTTCAACATTAAAAAAACAAATGACTCCAATCTGCTGAAAATAACAAAAGGTAAGAGAGTGTCAAGTGCTGTTTGCACAAAGAGAACTGTGCAATAAAGAAGTTCATAAAATCATGAGCAAAGTTCACCTTTATCCTCTACAAATAACATTTCAACTTCCCCGTGTGTATATAATGGAAAAAAAGCAATGTTTCATCACATACAACCATCCTGTACTTTCAGTGTATTGCCCTATCTTTTTTTTGCCATGAAGTGAAAAGCATTTAACAAGTTGTGAACGGAAATCACCATGGATTTAAATGTGGGGAGACCATTAGGAGCTAGTAACCCTCACCCACCCCTTTATTCAGAGAAGAAGAATACATCTTTTTCTTCCTCACATCAGATAACAGCACACCTCTTCTGTAGAAACTAATGACATACAATGCTGTGTCTGTTGCTAAAGACCCTGTATATACTACCAGCTCCTGATTTTTATTTTTTTTTTATCACAGACATCGCCACAAAGCTATAAATCTAAAAAGCATTTTTAAATAATTACAGGAGGATAATTGCCCTAACCTAAAGAGCTTACAGCTTAGCCTACAATCCTACTTCAGGATTCTTTATTGCCATCAAGGGGATTTGCACAGATGCAGCAGTTTGACCAGAAGGCCATTTCCAGAAGCATCACATGACTTCACAGAGATTAATTCTACAGTTTTTACGGTGAGCGTGGGATTCTATCAGAACATCCCCAGGCAGAATAAACTGAGCAGCTCTCAGGAAACAATTTCTCTGACTATGCAACTCCACATCCTGATATACTGTCACCAGATCTTAACACCCAGAAAACTAAATGAATAAACAGAAGTTCCTTTCTATAATCTGTCTGATTCTCTTTCAGGCACAAGAGACAATTAATTGCAAAGTTAAGCCCCCTCTTTCACTGAGGATTTTACCAATAGGAAAAGAGTGTTGGAGCACACTGTTGAAAACTCTTTGCTGGGTGACAACCTGAGTTGGCCGAATGTCTTTGACTTCAGTTATGTGCACCAGTCAGTTTATGCACTGGTTTTAGAACAGTATATGTAGGTTGGCCCAGATGGGCAGAAGGCTGAAATCAAATCAGCAAAATGAAAAGAGCTAGTGAATCAGATTTTCTCAAATTAACTGCTATTTAAAAATAATAAGCAACTGCAATTGATTCTCATTAGTGCATCAAGGGAAGATGGAGAAAATCCAGAGCTAGGCAACCACTTCATTTATATTCTTCTATTGAAATCTTTCAATAAAGTAAACAGAAGAAAACGACTCAGCATTTAAGTAGTAGGTCTAATTACAGGCTGGCAAGGCATGTGTAATAGGTACAGTTGAGCCAAACCCCAGAGCAGAACTCCTCTAAACCTTTAAGAATGGTAAAAGAAAGCCAAACACATTGAGACTGCAAATCTGCAGCAAGCCCCGTCCCTTTGGAAGGGACAATACAAAACCACTGACTCTAAATAGCAAGAAACTCAGCAGGTTTAAAATAATTATCTGGATTCAAACTCTGACAGTTTAGCCAATATACTCTCTAGGGTTATTGAGCTGTAAGGCCATGTCAAATGTTCCCTGCCCTCACCCCAATAGGTATGAATTTTTTTATTTTGACGACTATGTCATATTTCAAATAAGGTCTGCGCACATTACACAAATCTTTATCAGTAAATGAAAGACCAACACAAAGGAAGGAGAAAAGGAAAGTGCAAAAGAATAAAAATGGCCTTAAATGGAAAAATGAAGAAGGGGTGAGGGAGCAAAAGCTTCTAGATGCTTATAGAATCCTAGTTATAATCTTCCTTGACATCATTCTGAAAAATGAGTTAAAATTCATAGAGATTAGGGTTCAACAAAGCAAAGAAAACATAATATGGTAGGATTAGGGTGCCTGAGTATTGATGAAGCAATTTAGAAGGGGAGTGGATCCAAATATACCATTAGGATTCAAATATGGCACTAAATAAGAGGGCTGGCAGTGTATTCCAGTTCTGCAGGAGTGGAATGGGAGCATCTCCAGAGGCTCAGCTGCTCTGAACCATTTAGTACAATCCAAACTACAGCAGTGCCATGGAGCCTGCTTTAGCCCCAGAGCAAGACACTCTCATTCTACAGATGACAGCAGCACCAGCCAGGCAGGTGGTGAATTTCAGAGTAAGAAGTATTGGAATGGTTTGTAGTGCCCAGTTCAAACACTGCACACAAAGGGATAGTTATCAGTGATCTAATCTTTCCTTCACCCAGGCATTCAGCAGCAACTGAGCCAAATCCACACACACTGGGCAGGGGAGCAGCATCAAGCTCTCCTTTCTTCTGAGTGTGCACAAGAAACAGGAGAGCAAGCAGAGACCATAAAAAAAAGGAGAAAACATTTAAACGTGCCTTAACTGTGCATGCACAAACTGCAGGATGGAGTCTAGTCTGCTTGAAAAAGCCAATCAATATTGCACTTACTGTCTCTAATACAGAAAACAAACAAGGGGGCAGGATTATCAAACAGCAAGGATAGAGTCAAGCTCCTGCAAGCAGACTGGGCAACACAACTCGGTTTTTATGGATTAAATGTATATCTTATGAATCAAAGGCAGTGAGTGTCACTTTTCTTAGATTCGATAGCTGAAAAAAGATTAAAATTCCAATGGAATCTAGGCTGAAGGAAAGAAAACAAATATGGAACTATTCATCAATATTAGAGACTCTAAATGCCCATTGCATCTGCCCCAATAACATCTCTTATTGAAAAGTTAAAGTATGAGTAGCTCATTTGCTCAATATGTGATTACTGGGCAAACAGCACAAATGGAGGAGTTTGATGAAGACAGGAAGAGCAAGTGCAGTGTCCAGTGAACTGGAGGAAAAAGGACTGCTTGAAAGAATGATTCTTCAGTCACAGACAGCTGTACCCATGTAATAGAAGAAAACCACGTTCAGTATCCTCTTCTGCTATATCCTGCTAGTTTAAGGTTGTACACTCTTTACTTACTTCTTAGTTTCACATAAATCCTTGTGAAATCCTTTTTTTTTTTCTTTTTTTTTTTTTTTTTGCTATTATACAGAATGTGTTTTTATGTGCCTAAGCAAAAGAAACTAGGGAAAGAGCCACTTTTAACCCAAAGGTGATATGAATTGCCTCATCCACATTAATGAAACTATCGACTCAGATTACTGAGGAGCAAATCTCTGAAGTAATAACACAGCTAGCAAGAAAGAAAAAAAAAAGCCCTACAAATAAATGTGGGAGTTGTCATGCTCCTCCAGACTCTCTGGGGCTTAGCTTTGGAGAGGAAATCCTGCAGCCATGAATCGATAACTTGTAGGAAGAGAATCAGCATCAAAATGTGGCTCCAATCCTTTTCCTCCCATTCTTTTGCCCAAAGCAGGACAGACTAAGATTTATTTCTGTAGATGATGTCCTTCCTTATAAAACTCTATTAAGCCATTTAAAAACAAATGGCCTTATTGCATAATATCAGTGCCAATTCTAATGCTTAAGGAACATGCCAGCTACACAAAGCAGATTTTGAATGGAGTGTGTATCTTATATATGGCTTCAGACAATTCTTTGGCCTGACATCTAGGTTTTATCATCATTTAAATGAGTAATAAAGAGTTTTAATTTCTATAAAGATCTCTCTGCTTAGCTTATAAGGAATACACTTTAATGTGTACACAAATAATGTATATTTGAAGAACCTTTGGTCTTGCCACAGTGGTAACAAGTGGCTGTAATATAACAGGGCCCTAAAACGCACATAGGACTTTTATGTTAAGCTGAATTGGCAACATTCATGCATTTTCTACTTTCCTGTTTTATAAAATAGCCCTAGTGCATCTGACTTCATGGAAAAGTGTCATGGTATCAGACACTCACAGAAAATGCTTTCTATATTTACAATGTTTTACAATGTATTTACAATATACCAAGGACCAAAACAAAACTCACCTCTTAGTAAAATGCCCTCTCTAATAATTTCTGCTCTCAAGTAGACAGCACAGCCATATCTGGCTGTTTGGCGATGGGGGGGGAGGGCTTTTTTTGTTTGTCTCTGTCTTTGGTTCATTGGTTCATTGAGGTTTTTTAATCTTTTTCCTTTTTTTCTGACGGCTAGTGCAAGGGAGAGAAAAACACTTCATGGCCTTTCATTGCTGAGGCTTTGTATGTGATCAATACCTTTACAGTGAACTAAAAAATTGAGACTAAAATAATCCACTAAGTACCTATTTCAACTAGACAAGGGAAAGGCTTTAAAGTCATACTTTAAAAAGCGAGGAGTACCTTGGACCTCCTCCTTTTTGACTGAGACTCCTTGTAAGCCTGGTTAAGCTTTGTTAAAGGAGATTCCCAGTTCCTCATTTCTGCCAGCAAGGGACTGCTTCCAGAGACCATCTCCTCCTTGCTACGAATGCAACTCATCCAGAAGGTCTAGTAAATATAACTCATCTTGCCATTTAATCCCAAACATCACAGAACCTGAGTTTTGCTACTTGGAATATGCACAGTTCTCTTTAGGGGAGGGGAGGAAAAAAAGAAAAAGATATTCCATTCTAATGCAAGCATTTGAAACGTGTGGACCAAGCATCCTACATTCCCCAAGACAGACTGGGGAATTAGGAGATGGAAACAGTTGCCTTGGACAAACCTGTGAAGCAGCAGCCATTACTTCTGTTCAGAAGCCCTTTATATGATTCTCCTTCCCTGGAAAAAACATCTGATTAATTTGTGGAAATTACCTTAGATGTTAGTAAAAAGAGGACTTAGATAATGTTTCATATTTACACAGAAGTCACCAGTTCCAGGTGTTACCAAATGCACAACATGCAAAGTTTTTGACACTAATACAGATCTGCAAAGTTTAGATGGGCCAATGCACTGGAGACTGCAAGGCACTGTAGCTTCTAGTATTTTTTTGTAGGCTTTGAGTCCTTTTGCCTAGATTTCAGCACAATCCTGAGAACTCTTCTAGTGTTCCAATGCAAGGGCCAATACCTTATGTCTCTCTTTCCCCAATTTTTGAGTCTTCTTTCTTCATCCCCATTTTATCTACTTGTGTTTTTAACTCTCATGCAGTTCATCAGTTTTCAGTCTCTTGACTATTCAATAGCCTACTGTAAAACAGGATGACAGTATCAATGTAGAAATTTAGTTTCCTGCAAAAAGGGCCAAGAGTCACAGAGTTTGTACACAAAGACACTTTAATGCAAATCAGATAGTACTGTTTCATTCTAAGGTGCTCCACACATCCTCAAACACCCAACATGGAGCTTCCCAATTTTACCATTCCATTGAGAAATTAGTTTTTAGCCTAAACAACAGAATTTAAAAAAGACAACTCTTTAATGCTTCTTGTTTTTATTTAATCAATACTGTATTTCAATACCAACTGTTAAATCTTTATGAGTAACAGGAGCATATTCTTCAAATTTGTTGATCACTATATAGTACAACCTCAAAACTCTTATCCAAAACCCCATGTATTCCAAAATTAGGTTTCCTCCCTCAACATGCAACATTTGAATAAAAAAGTCCTGACTTACTCAAAAAAATTCCACTGTGCAGTTATATAAACTCAGATCTCTTGACACCCCCTCTGACTTATGAAGACACAGGTTTATATAAAGGACCTTCAAAAGAAAAATGAAAATTGAATATTATTTTGCTGACATTTCCAAAGGATTCTAACAATTCCATTACCATAGCAGTACACATATATAAAGACACTGTGTCCAGTAAATCGTACTATGCAATATAGTATTTCTGAAGGACTGTAATTGTTCTCTGAGAAAGGTTGTGGCATGTTATTCTGTGATTATATTGGAAACTACTGTGCAGCCATTCAATTTTTTTTAAGCCTTCATAATTAGGAAAGTATCTCTGTTGAAATTATATTTATTTTAAAAAAATCTCTGTTTAGATTACTAAAAAAGTGCACATTCTGTAAGTGCAGGCTCCATTTCACCATTTCTACTGCTTGTTTGTTCTTGGTTTCAGTTCCAATTCCAAGTTTTTCATAACATGCTGCAATGCAAAGTTTGAACTGTAGAAACAAAGGCTATATTTGCCCTTAATCAAAACACTGTTTTAAAAGATGTTGTTTTCATATCACAAACACATTTTAAACAATCTTGAATATTTTAAAACCTTTTTTTTCCATCCTACAGAATCAAAACTTCCATCAGTAAGCAGGGGCCTTTAAAAATAATCTGAAAATAGGATACACAACATTTCAAGAGAACAGAGCAGCTATATAGATGAAAATGACATAGACATTTCAGACATTAAAACAATCTTCTTACTTTCTATATGAGGCCTCTGAACACAAAAGACTGTGCATTTTGCATGGTTTCCTAGCCCCTGATTTGTAAATGGAAAGGCAAATTTTCAGACAGATTTCTTATTTAGCTAACTGGAAAATAAATCATATGGTAAATGCAGCTCTGATGCTGTCTAGATTCTCTTGCTTATATCCATGGTAAGTACCAAACCTCTTGTCCTTGCTTAGAAGGTTTATGTTTAAACTCAATGTCATTGTTGATGACTGAGATATGTTAGCTGATTTTAAAATAACTAACTTGGGAAGCTTGATAAAAAAAGTAGGGAGCTCTGATTTGTTGTGGATACGCTGTTACAGATAACACAGGAATGTGTCATCTTTACTTACAGTCAGTGAAAAATCTTTTAACTCAACAGAAAGCATGGAATTGCATGATGTGGTAGAAAGGAGTGTCACGATTTCTACAAAAATTTAAATCTTTATGCCCAAATGCAGCAGGAACACGTTTTCAGCAGATCTTCCATCAGTGTTCTCAGTTTAACTTCACGGGTAAATCCGGTATCAGTATGTGGAGAACATCTTGCAGGAAAGGTAAGATGGAGAGAGAGCAGGTAAAGACAAAGGTGCAATACATGGCGTGCAGTTTCTCCATGCACTGTGTGCAGTTTAAGGGGGAGAAAGTCTCTGTGCAGCTGCATGCAGAACAGTTTAAAGACAGAGCAGAAGTTATTCCAGCAATTAGTCTTCTCCATGCCTTACCTATCCCAAGGGTTGGTTATTGCAACCTGTGAAATGACTTTGCTGGGCAGAAGTGAAATTATTCCCAGTGTATCCAGATGAAGCACCTCAGCTTGAAGCAGCAAAGGATTCTTCCTTACCTTGGCTGTTTGATGCAAAAGATAATGGTACCAGGCAGTTGGCTGCATAACAGGGAGCTGGGTTACCAATATACCTTCCCTTAGAGGGAAAGAAGAAAAAAGGACTTCACATCAGACTATTACAGATACTAATACTATTGTCAAAAGGAGAAACACACAGAGATTTTACAAAATACTGTCTAGACACTGGAGCATACTGGCTAAAAGAAATAATTTGAGTACAAGCTTAATAAGGCAGGGTAAAAAAATCTACAACCTTACAGCTAATGACACTTTGAAAATGAGTCTGCTGCGTGTGATTTCACTGATGTCTGAGGAAGCTTGTTCTGTTAATGTTTTTCATACTTTCAGTCAAACAGATTGCTGAGTAATCATGTTTCCTTGATTTTAATGGGTGAGGAAGCTATTATACAGAAGGTGTTTCCATATGTTGCAGTTAATAAAGGCAATCCTTACTAATAAGAGTAGGTTGTCTCTGCTCAGCTATCTGATGAAAAGCCCTCCTGTTGAGAGAAAGAAGCAGATCCTGTGCCTAGAAGAGACTCCTAGGCTGCACACTTCAGTGGCTACTGGAAAATACTGTAAGCAGATGAATCACAGGTCTTCTCCAACTGTGTCCAAATCAGTGACATTCACTAAGGTATTCAGGGCACTAGGAGTAAGCACTTCATGTCATGAATCTCTCCATCACCCTTTTCTTGCTGGTGAAGGACAGCAGACAAGACCTGGAACCATCACTCCAGAAAACCATCAGCAAGTCCCCTCAAGAGGTCAGGGTGCTTTTGTCTTTGAAGAAGCATCTGGGTCTCTGTCTCAAGGGCACAAAATCCTACATAGAGAATATGGCTAGTTATAGGCTGAGATCACAGATGCTCTTTCAGACTGAAACCATGAAATGCATGGCGGGAAATAATTTTGGGGCATCACCCAGAGGCTACGACACATCATTTACATTTTTGTCTTTCTAACCCCAAAGCTGGGTGCATATCCATGACTGGATGAAAACCTCACAATTATTATTACACTGTTAGAACTAAGTAGTAAAGAGGGAGGAAAAAAGTTTTGAAGCTCATCTCAGTTTACTATGACGTGTTCAGTGTCTGATCACATCTTAAAAAGCCGTACAGAATCGAAACCCGTTGAAGGACAACTTGCCTCGGATGATTGACGTACTACACAGCAGTGCTACACACTGTTTTTCTCTGGATTTCAAAGTAGGGCAGAGATTGTTCACCTGTAAGTACCTGAGTAGAAAAAAGACCTGCCTCTGTCGCCATTCCCACTTTCTGGGAGACTGACAGTTTCCTACAAGTAGTTTCAAAAGGCACATCATCTCTCCATGGTAAGTATCCACCAGTAGCCTTACATTTATGAACTTCAAAGCAAGACATCTTTTTATCCAGACATATCAAAATGTAAAAATTATTTTGTGGAGAGACATTTCTAATAGGAAATAGTTTATTTCTTCATGTTTTCTGGGAATGGTGTTCTGCTGGTTTTAACTATTCAGAATAGGCTTCAAGAAATGCAAAAAATACCCAAAGAAATAAGAGGATGCTTGCAAATATATAGAAGACAGGACTAGCTCTTACACATGCAACTAGTCCAGCTGGATGTTCACTTCCACACATAATACTTTCCAGGATTTTAACCAAAGCTAATACAGCCAACATTTTAAAAATTGGCCACTAGTTATGGGCACTTCCTAATTCAATCTAAGTTTCAGAACTGCTAAACAACACCCTGCCCTTGTTTCAGGGTCTGGATGCCCAGCAGTTCAGAAAATCAAATCCAGAGTGACTCAAATCAATACTGAAAAATATGAACGCTCAAAGTTTGCAGTTGTTTTTGAAAATGCAACCCCTCAAGGTTAAATCCCACTTTAAAGACATTACAATAGTTTTGAAAGCTGCATATTTTTGTATTGAGCCACTAGGAGGCACAGACAAATGTAGTGGTTGGACTCTGCATCCATACTCCTTCAGTGTGGTCAGTGCAAACAGTTCCTCCCTCAACAGCTAACACTGTCAACTGGCAATAGAGGGAATCCGGGATAGGCCTGCACAGTGAACCAGAAGTAGCCCTTGCAGAGGTGAGGGGAAATACAAGGGCTGCTGTTGGATCCTGCCCAGAACATACAACCCAACCACAATATGTCCATATACTGTTTCTGTCTCAAAAGATATGTGAAGTAATGTTGTATTTGCATTCACAATTAAACATGATTTTGACATTTTTATGGTGCTGATGCTGTTATATCTTCAGTGCATGATGATTCCTGGCTCTGTTCGTGCCTGCCTATTGTTCATGAGAGACTTTGTCTTTGCAATGATTGAAGAACAAGGTGTTCTGGAAGCTCTTTTCAGCTGTGATCTGGTGAACTTCTTACGGATTTTTCTGTAAGGAGGGAAGGAGAAAAGGAGGGAAAGAAGAGAGAGACAACAGAAGAGATAAATCTCAGTCTTTAACAGAAGACTGCTCAAGAGCCAATAACAAACATAACAAATACTCTTACCAGAGCAGGAAGGTTAGTTCATTGGAAAAGACTTGCAGTCAACAAGAGTGAGCCCTGTTCATCAACTGATGATTCACAGTTGTCTGATAATGACTCAGTGAAAAGTGGGTTGGTGTTAGACAATATTTGGACATTAGTATTTAATTATGTGGAATCTCAGGCCAGAATGTTCAAATGGTGAATCCTCATACGTTATTAATGGGGGAATGAAAAAACACAGAAGAAGGAACCTTGTTAGCACCCAAGTGAATGTGGTACCTCTGTAAGAGTGGTGGAGTGGGAGCAATTATTGTTATTTGCACTGTATCACTTTTGCAGATAACACATAACCTGGATCTCTGGGCTTTCCAACTAGTGCCATTCAAGTGCAGTAAATTAACTTCTATTTTAGACCTTCAGATAATAAATCAAACATATTAACTACAGGTGGCCATGTTGCTTGTATTGTAATCTTATACATCCAAGAAGCATAAAATCTTGCTATGTTTCGACTGCTCTGTCTCTCTAATATCAAAAATCAATAACCACAATGCTGAGTGTATCCAGGGCAGAGCATCAGAGAACACAGAAATGGCACACACAAAGTATGCCAACTACCATCTTCATTGGCAGAGTCCTGAATATTAGATGCTACTGGAAAACTACCTATTCTCTGAATTCACTCAAGTCAAGAATCCCAGCTTTCATTTAGGTAGTTTTATAAATTACTGGGATTTGAGGCTTCTGGAAATGAATTAAAGCAAACTGGAGCCCCTAACACTAAATGAGATGAGGTTTTCCAATTCAAGCTTTCCAAGTTGAGAGTGCAACCTACAAACTACAGGGTGATGAGGTGCCCACCTGCATCAAGGTTCTGAGATGGCAAATGAAGAAAGGTTTTTCCCTTTCATTCAAATGGGCTGAAACTGAAAAACAGTGGCACGCAACATTGAAAAAAAAAGGATCAGCTTTAAATAAATTCTATTAAATTCTAAAATAACAATTTGCACATTAAATTCAAACACATATTTAGTTACAGGTTGAGTATTCCTCAGGGATGTAAGCTTCCAGTCAAGTAGACTGGAAGCCACAGAAGAGAACATAAAGAAAAAAAAAAAGGCACAAAGCAGGAGAATATGATCTGGTGCTAGAGGTTAAAGGAAGCCTGAAAAATACATCTGCTTTGCTTAATATATTTTAAAGGTTCAGAAATGTATTCCTTTTAACTACCTGAAGGAAGGATGTCTTCATGGCTTGGAATAACAAATTACAATTTAGCATCATTCAGCAATAAGCATAACAGAAGAAAAGGAAAGGAATCACTAGAAAGTTAAGTTTAGGCTTTTCACACAATCCCACAGAGAAAAAAAAAATACTGCTTAGGTACTTACTTTACATGGCCATCTTAAATTAGGCCTAAGAAGATATTAAGCTGATTGAAAAGATATCACACACCTTCCAGAACAGGAAGATCATAGAAATGTAACCTGAGACTGGCAGAAACATGTATTTCTAAAATAATGAGACACTGGGTTTTAGAAATTCATGTGAATAGACAACAGTTATTTTCCACACTGGTTATAGATAGGGATGATAGCAGCAAAAGCTTACAGAACTGGATCCCTTTTGATACATTTGTTTGGAAAATTTCATATTTATTTACAGAACAAATGTGGCTATTAATCATTTGAGAATCCCATGGTTTACAAAAATATCAGATAATTTTTTGCCCTTCTGAATTTTTAATAAGGTAACTTTATAAACTGCCAAGAAGGTCCTACTTATAAAAGCAATTTGCAGCAGACACGAAATGTAAGGACAATAAAATATTTGAGATTACAATTTGTGATTATTTTGTAAGGAGAGTAAATTAAAATATGTAGTCATTCTCATTAATTACTGGTTCAAAACCAGCATGAAGAAAGGCAGAATAAAAAAGTCATCACATCATTACATCAAGCACACCACAGAGTAAACTCCTCACTAAGTATAAATGAAAGTAGCTCTGTGTAGACTGTCAGAAGAACTAATCTGGTATGCACTCTGCAAAGACAATCCAGCACTTTTATTTAAACAGGATTGTGAAAATGCTTCCAGGAATTAGCTTTCTGGGATACAGCCTTTCAGAAATAAAATTGGATGAATGGAAATTTCCACTGACTTCATTAAACCTTATATTTAAACAATCATTTCATTAAAAGCCAAAACTGTTCTTTTTACTGAAAAAAAATAGAGAAGGTGGAGGCAATGGATTCTTTTTTAAACTGAGAATTTAGCATCTAAATACAGTACAGATTTTTGAGAGAAACCCATCAAGTTTTATAATTTTTCTGAGTCTTTTTAACACTTAAACATGCAGGTTGTAATAGTAGCTGATGAAAGGCAGGAAATTCAAAGATAAAGTTGTTGTCACCCTTTCATTCTGAGCACTTCTCCCTCCTGCAAGGATACACTGAACTAAAGGCAGAGACACCTTTAATATTCAATCTCCCGTCCCTTTTTCACTCAATACCAGCCATATGTTTTCATTACGTAAAGCTTTTATTTGGTGATGGCAAGTAAAAGGCTTTTATATAAGTATCCTTTGCAATTGTTATGAAACAGTAATTGCCATTTCCCCTGCTTCTTTTCCCTTTTGACTTTTGTACTAGTGTTTGAAGCATAATGCTCTACAGACTTGAAATGCAAGTTCAAAAGTACTTTAAAGCCCCTGCATTGAATTTCCAGCCCTCCCGAGACCAAAGGTATGAGAATGAAATAAACTCTTAAAAGGTGATCAATACATAAAGCCCACTGTGCTCATTTTTATGTCAAATGTGATGCATTGCTGCTAATGTAGGAATAAGACAAATTCTTTATGTCGGCATGATACTTCAGTTAGTAACTGCAGATAAAGGTATGCAAGACCCTTGGCACCTCCTCAGGGAAATATGAAAACGTACCGAAGTCTTAATAAAGGTCTTGATGAAGACCTATCATCTCTTTGCAAATTTCATACACAGACTGAAACCTACTGGGTAGAAGTAATAGCCTGTATAGGGTATTTATGCCATGCTTAAATTTAATCAGGTGAATCATTTCAATTAACCAACCCTTTCTTTGGATCCAAGCGCGTTCCATGTAACTAACCATCTGGTGAAGTTAAGCACAATCCTATATAATCTATTACGTCCAGATTTCTCAGGAATAGGATAGCTGATAACAAAATTTCACATTTGTAAAAGCTGACTCAAAGTTCCCTTCTCTAATTGTGCCCTACACTAAAACCATATCAATTTTTAATCTTGAATAGAATAAAGAGAGGTGACCTTCAGTTGACGTTAGTCAAGAATGTGTTTTTCAAGCCTTTTGGAGTAGGAGATAAAGGCATTCCTTGCCTTAGCTTTGTTGATATCAAGCATGTCTATCTACTACTATATATAAACTGTTGTCCATCAGTCTTGCCTCCTCTGCATTAGACTCAGAGTTGTGATGACAAGACCGACTTTGGTCTTATCAGCTATACCAACAGTACTTAAGAAGTAATATAATAAATATAATTTATGGCACAAGTTTTTACTGTGAGAGATATTAGTTGCATGTAAAGGCTCACTGACATTTCAGCAGATGACAAACCTTGTTTTGAAAGAAACAAACATTTTCCTATGAAGAGGAATTGTCCCCAACATATACACACTTGCGTGATGTCCGTAACTCCTCTTAAATACCAGCAACTAGAATTGCTTTTGATTCTCTGTTTCCAACTAAAAATATATTAATGACCTAATACAAATCTGGACATAGTATTATTTTTTACACTCTACCTAAATTAATTTGATATTTTTTGCCTGAGTCTTTCCTAGACTGATGCCATTTGAGCAACATCCTTCTATACAAGAACTAGTGTTGTGGAAATGTATTATTACCTCATTGTTGCTGGTAGCACAAGGAACATGCACAGGTGGGCAGCAGGAGTAAGAAAACTGATTCCCTGGACAATCATAGTTGAAATTCCACCTGATCTCTCCATTGGGGTAAAAAATTCTGCTATGACTTGCCAACTGTAAACAGCAATTTAAATGTGCTGGATGCATGAAATAGTGCCAACACTGGAAGGCGAGATTTTGTGTTCTGGCACAAATTTTATGTGAAACTTGCAATCAGTCTAACACCATCGAGCTGTTCTGAGGGAAAAACTAAACTAAAAGAAAAAAAAAAAGAAAAAAAGGGCTCGTGAAGTTGTTGCTGCTCCAAGGCAATGTAAATTTTGTGCAATGTAAATTTTCAGCGCAAGCTCAAGGCCAGTTAGCAAAAACAACTATTTGAAAAATAACCATCATTCCTCAGGGGTTATTAGGTGAAATTACTTCTCATTTCTCTGAGAGTTTCTTGTATCCAGAGGTACATTATAACTATTCAGTGGATTAAATTACAGGAGGGGACACTATCTTAGGAAGCTGATAGGCTTTTTATTAATTTCCACAGGCTTTTAAAAAGAAGCGAAAGGCCCAAATGTGTCCAGTGCTGTCTGCTCAAAGAGAATTGAACAGGGAAAAAGCTGTAGGCACAGATCCTTAGAAACCTGACAGGTTACAACAATTGACTCACAGCACTTCCTACATTTCTACGTGTGTGGAAATTAGAAGTATTTTAATTAACTATTTGGTTAGCTGGTTTAGACTTTTTTTTCCTCAGCACCTTCAGCATAAAACTTTCCCATATTCCATTAAAATTTTATCTAAACCCAAAATGACAGAAAATAGGAAAAAACACATTTGAAAGGCAGAAGTGGGTTGACACTTTTAAAAATAAGGTCCTTGGGAAATGTTAATTTATAAAAATAAATTCAAAGGTTTTAATCAACATGGGGCTACCAGAAAGCTGTTGCCATGAGCCATGTAGTTGCCATCACACAGATGGCAGATAGAGCGATACAACCTTTATAAGATTAAAGAGGTGCTGCCGTAGACATGCAACATCATTTAAATGTTTTAAGAGTTTATCTTATTTTTCTCCTACTAGCAAGGAAACTTTTTCCTTTGCTTGTGTCTATCTTCAAATTTGTTATCAATATTTATGGAGCAAGACTGTTCTCTATGAACAATAATTTTTAGACACACCACTTATAAATCATAGTGTCAGGTCTTCCTAAGCAGCTTAATACAGCATTTTTTTCAAGTATCACACCACCTTGAGGGTTTCCCTGATGTTTTGTGTTTTAAAGCAACAGGTTATAGCTACTATGTATATATAGAAAGCCATAAATAATGGGGTTTAAGCATTTTCTTTATTGGGAGGAAAAATTCAGGTCAAGTGTTTAAAGCACAGAGTTCTCTGACTGTGTCATGCCTTGCCTATTGTATGGCATAAGCCACTGCTCTGTCTCTTTCTATCTACTGCTGATTTAAAATCTACTCAGATCAAAATCTCCTCAGAGCAGAAGTCATCTCTTTGTGTGCATTTTTAGAGTGCCTAGAACAACAGGAACCTAATCCACTGAAATTATTTCTATCCAGTTTTACTGCAAACAACTGTCATGCCTTTGGAATAATCACTGAATTTGATAGATTTTTCCATGCTCCCATTTCCTGAAAAATTGCGTGTTTCATTAATAGTTTAAAGTGGTTTAGGATGCTAGGAGGGAAGTATTAAAGAAAAGTCTTATTCTCAGCATCACTATTCATTTTTCAGTTGAATGTTGGAACCAAGAAAAACTTCTAGCCCCTAAGAAACATTATAAAGAGATGCTCTCACACACCAGTCATCACATGAAGACGAAATCTAAATCTTAACCATCAGCAAGGAGATTATCCTCCTAGTTCATCTGTAAACTCAGTACTTTCCACCAAGAGGCTAAGGTTACCTACTGCTGAGCCACCAGTTTTGGTGCAGGATTGACTTCTCACAGAAGCCAGAACAACAGAGGTCCTACCAGATCATCTGTGGTAGGAACAGCAAAAAAGCCAAACCCTTGATCTCATTGGTAAATGATGGACACCACAGAGCTCAGCATGGACCGTGTGTTGGGTGGAGCTTTGTGAGCCCAGCAGGGACAGTACCTCACATCACTCACCATGTAGCAGTGATGATGGCAGAGCCATGCACAGAGCCATGTTCCTCAGACAGTCCTTACCTCGAGGAAGGGAGGAAAACTTGTGTTTGGATTCATGGCATTTCATCACAGTGTCCAGCTTTGTAGAGTGGAGTAGAACTGCCAAGTCCAAGCAAAGGTAGCTCGGCAGAATGGGTAAAAAAGTAAATTATTCATACTCCTTAAAACCAAGCAAAGGCTCAGGTTTTAACAGACTTGTAACCTGAGCTACAGGGCAGCTGCTCTGCACCTTATCTGAAATTCTTTAGTTACCTCATAAATTCTCTCTAAGGAGAATTTCTAAATTTCACACTGCAAAGGCTGCAAGGCAGGAAGTGTGCTCTACTCAATGAAGAGTTGCTTAACCTCTCCTCCCTGTGAATGAACACACAAGATCACTGTAGATTTGTCAATACACAGGCACAGAATCCAAGGAGCCAGAAAGCCTTCTACAGCTCACAGGCACAAACGTCAGCAGATCTCAAAACAATTATGTTATTCTTCCTAACTACATCAGCAGCTTGTGGGTGAATTCCTGCGCTACATAACTTTATACTCTACCAATAGGAATTTTCAAAACTCTCTATTTATTCTGCAGAAGGATGGCCATTCTGTATACTGATTAAATATCACCTGCTATGAGATGAAAAAATTACCCACATGGCAGCATATAATTTTTCCTGAGACAGGCAAGATATTGGAGAGAAGACTCATCAGAGCTGGCTATGCAAAGTGGAATGCAATGTTGCTTTCAAGTACTCCCAAAGTACCTTGCACATTAATTCACAACTGCAGTCTTATGCCAGACTCTAAGATGACAAAAAATGGTCAGAACACACCTTCTGTTTCTGGCCTTGGGCTACAAGCATTTAGTGCCATTTCCCTGGCAACATTAAATACTGGATTAAAAATTTTCAAAAATACTGTGTTAACTAAATAGGCTTATTTAAATCCAAGATAAAACTTGCTATAATATGCTCCACAGGGGAAAAAAGAGATACTTTACTTTTACATTTTTATTACTATTTCTCTTTCTATTTTTCCTTACCTTTTTGATTACTTCAGGGTAGGTTTCATCTGAGGTTTTTGGCCTGAATACTGTATTTACAGTATATAATATTATAATATTATCTAAGGCTAATAAAGATTAACATTACGCTTTCTTTTATCAATTATGCATATACTGTTCCTGGAATAACATATGTACCAATAGAGTATATTTGGAGGAGCTTCTTGGCACCTGGTTACTTGCTCTTACACACGAGACAAAAAATAAAAATTATTCAGTCTTACAAGAACCAATTGGAGAGCAAACGTTCCCTCACAAGACCATCCCCTGGGGCTCTGCTCCACACCATCAACCTCTTGCACAATCAGCACTTCTCTACGCACAGAAGCTCCAACGCAAGATACCAACTGGAAATCTGTACTGTGGCATTGACAGTGGAAAACTTTGCCATAGAACAATTTGATGTTAATTTCTAAGGTCATTTTCATGTCAAAGACTGGATTTTTTTTTTTTTTTAATTAATTCATGTTACCGAAGGTCTATTTGAGTTCATTTTCCGGCACTCATCCTGCTCTGCAGTGCTATGGTCAGCACTTTTCATGTCAGTATCTCACAGTGCTTGTTGGACTGCTTACTTAAAAAGTGCACAGCATCCTAAAGAGTAGGTATGCACCAATATTATTCAAGCTAATGACAAAAAGGTGGAGCCACCTAGAGGTTAAATTACTTGCCTGGTGTCTCACATCAAGCAAAAGAAGAATTTTAAAGTTTGGATCTGTGCTTTTTCCATTGGAAAACCACTTCTATTGTATTTTTGTCAGGTAACTGTTTTAGCCTCTATCCATGGCACAGGTTAAAGTCAGGTCTCCTTAAATGTTTGACAAGAGCAATTAGCTGTCTTTGTGATTGTCTTTCCCAGTCATTATGTTCTCTTCGGTATTTTATATTTAAAATGCACATGTAGCTACTCATGCAAACTTTTTCACAAAAAGAGACCAACTAATACTTGTTTTTCCGCAACCTTATTTACATTTATGCCAGAGGGTCATGAGTTTAAAAAAAAAAAAAACAAGCAAACAAACTATCAGTGAAAATATTAAGAATAAATTATTGAATATATACACTGAAATATGGACTAGCTCAGAATTAAATCCTCTATCTGTAATTTGAAATGAAGACTCCAACAGGGAACAACTTATAAATTAACTTTAGTGGGCAGTTCTGTGTGAATTTTAAGACTGTGAGGATCACTGACACAGTATTTTTGAACATATTCATCACAGTACAGCTTTCTCATCTTTTTTGCTATTTATCAACCATGTGTTCACCACTGGACTCACCTAGTTTCTCTGTCTATATGCACATTACTGCTGTACATTTCTCTGCCTTTAGATGAAATAACTCTTAACCATGTGTCCAGCTTCTACTAATATTGCTCACATAATACAGAAATTGTAAAGAGAGAAAAATATCTCTGAAGACTGATATTGTGCAGTCTTTGAGAATTACAATCCTCAA
Organism: Empidonax traillii; assembly: GCF_003031625.1. Classification (NCBI taxonomy): domain Eukaryota; kingdom Metazoa; phylum Chordata; class Aves; order Passeriformes; family Tyrannidae; genus Empidonax; species Empidonax traillii. The sequence continues at coordinate 177,371 of NW_020956245.1, forward strand.
TAGCTAAGATCTAATGTGATTGATAAACCTCTGTGGTTATAGGCACAGGAATGGTAAGAACAGACTAATTTTAGCCCTAAACTAGTGTTACTCTAGCCTTGCTATAGGCAACAAATGTATAATTAATCTTGGCTTTACCTTTTCTTTGCTACGTAAAAATGCAGATGGCTATGTTGTTCTGACAAGTTCGCATTTTTTATGGTTATTTTGTATTTTTCCCAAGGATTTGCAAGAGAAATTGATTCCCATACAAAGATGATTCCTTATAGAAAAATTTTTTTCTTGTTCAAAACCAAATTGGTTTTAACTCCCACAGTAGAAGACAGTCAAATATTACAAGATGACACATTCCCACTGGGGATGTGGATTTAGGAAAAAGCTAAGCAGCAAGCCAACAAAAAGCTAAGCCCTAAGACTTTCAGTTAAAACATTCAGTAAAGAGGATTGGGTTCAGCTACATCAAATCCTCTGTGCAAATACAAAAGACAGCTTCTAGGGGAAAACCTTTCAAAATGGACAACCATACCACACCACAGGAAACTCAAAATATGTCA
>NW_020956245.1:177964-190549 GCF_003031625.1 Empidonax traillii
AAACCAAACAAAAACCAAACAAAAAAAAACAAACAAAAAAAAACCAAACAAAAAACCACAAAACAAACAAACAAAAAACCCAAACAGGTTAAAAAATTGCATGGCATCCCAATTTAACACCGGAAATAAAAGGTGTACCATGGACTATGTGATGTACTCAAGCTGATGGATGTTGCTCAGTGGTAGTCAGGAATGGATTTAAGAGCTTTGCTGAATTGGGTCTGGAAGGTCTAACAAAGCAAACAAGGTTTATGGAAAAGTCAAGTGCTTATACAGGGGCTTCTCCACTAACATCTGTGTTTCAGACAGTTCTTAATGCACTAATTATCAACCCTGTATTTCATTTGGGGTTTTTTCCCCCTCATAAGTTTCCCAAGACAATAAAATTTGGCTCATTTCAGAGAGTATTTCCCTTCCCAAATATAAAATCTTCTGGCAGCTACTATCTGAACGTGAAAGGACTTTTGTTGAAGGCAGTGGAGAAGATTGCAAGTGGTTGAGTAACACCTCCAAATGTGCCACTGCTTTTTAGCTGAATCATGTGAATTAACCACATTCAAGCTCCTACCTCACATGCAATTGCAAAGTATACTTTGGTATCTAAGCCACCCTAGAGAGGCAGCATATTTGAATTTCTGCTCACAACAGGGTAGGATCAGATAAGATCATTTTACAAGAGCCAACAGTGTGACTTTTCAGGCAGAAGTAACTAGGTCACTAACAACCATCTGTTCCCAGCCTCAGCCTCCCTGCAGTCATCGCCGAAGCTGTGAGCTAATTAATTTTCACCTGCTAATCAGCAGAGACAGCTCTGAAGCTAACAAATCATCCAGTTTTAGTCAACAGTTTCTGGACTGTTCTGGGTGGCATTTCAGTAAGACTTTATTACCAATAAAAACAAAGAGTTTTCTCTAAAAGAAGATCCCCTATTAGCCTTCTGACCTGCTCAGCATACAACAGCCCTGTGAAAGAGTGAAGAATACTTCATCTGAGTCTTCAGGCAAAGAACTGAAGGTACACTGGTAATTGCCTCCAGATCTTCAAAGTACTGAAGCACCTTCTTAATTTTGATATTAGGAGTTCAGTATGTAAATGCTGAGACTTAAAAGACCTGCTCGAGGTCTCCTGGGAAGTCCGTGAGGGAGCAGGGAACGGAATCACGTTTTCCTAAGTCATAGGCAAGCACTCCAACCATGGCAACATCCTTCCTCTACTTCGTAGCTTTAAATAGGACAAGTAGATTAATACAGTGTAACTGAAACTCCATATTAAACTGTGAGAAGATTAATATATAGCTCCAAGCCAGAATGACTGTATTTAATTTGATCTGAAGACAGATAAAGCAAAACTCATAACACTATATACTTTTCAAACCTACCAGTTCTGTCTAATGGCACATCTTATAATGAGCTCTGAGATATTTTTCTGTATGTTTTTCCTGTAAATAGTTATGATTCCTTAAGTTAAAAAAAATATTCACATTCTTCAAATGAGTCGATTTTAGTTCCATGGAATGATCCTGCTTTTAAAAACAAACATTTGCATTATCACAGCAGTGTTACTTTGATTTAGTAGGCACTATAAAAGGCCCAAGAGGAAAAACTCATGTAGGTAAATACTGAAAGAAAATGTCTGTAATACCCATGAAAACTGCTCAGTGAGAAATGGCAAAAGACTATGATCTAGTTTCTACACTTCTGCTTGCAATTCTGTATCACAGTACCTCAGTAGGGCTCAGAAAAGTATGATTTATAAGCTGTGAACAGTGTGCAGCATTCATGAATAGTTCACACTAAATAAGGTCAAAATAACAGTTCCCAGAAACTATTATTCTTTCATATGAGTATATAACAACTTTGAACAGGAGCTAGCCAAGTAGGACAGCTCCTAAACTGTAGCAAGGACAGTTCCTCCCCAAATTCCCCATATGCAGTATAGTCACAGTGACTGGTGATAGTTGTCAGTTCACCTGTGCTCAGCTGTGGCAAATCAATAAGATATTTGCAATCCTATCAGCGGGGATTAGACAAAATTCTAAGGGATATGCTCTGTAATCCCTGCTTTCAAGATGTATGACAAATCTATAATACAACAGAAGTAAAGGAACCAGAAAATTATATCCTCAGGGGCTGGTTGTTTTTTTTTTAGAGAACTGGTGCATCACATTCTCAGGCTTGCAGCTGATGCTCCACAAGTGCAGCCAGGCATCTTCTTGCAGACAATTACAGGACTGGGGTCTAATGGCCACAGTGCCATACAGGTAGAAAATGAAAATGCACTATGCCCTGGATCCAAGTATGGTATAGTTAAAAACTAGAATCCCAGTTCAAATCAGAGTGCCTCAGCTTTATGAAAATACTGGTTTTGCTGCACAACTTTTTTTGCACAGCTGGGGACAACCAGAAAAGAAAGAGTAAAGATACCCATGGACATTTCTGGGATAGAAATTGCACATGGGAAGAGGAAGAAGGAGAAGAGCAGATAGCACTGGAACTCTGACTTGTATATAGACCTGCACCCCTGCACTGCGTATCAGACCCCAGGCGCTGAAACCTTACTCCTCCAGTTTTCCCTTTTCTCCAAGACACGTGCTACAAGTGGTAACTCAAACACCGTGCACAACCTTTGTCTAAGCACTGATTAAAACACACTCGTGGGAGGGAGAAGGGGCAGATCATTCACAACTCTTAATTTTAATTTGGGGTTCACAAAAGTCGTTTTCAGTTTGTAAAGGTACAGGTTAGGGTCTGCACTGATAAGGCTACACTGCAGAGAGGGATAGCAGCACGAACAGGAGCATGAAAGGCTGTGAGCACTAGCACAGCTCTCCCCCACTTCTGTAAGAGAACCAGACCACTGACAGCACGACAAGACAACATTTTGCAGAAGCTGGTCATCAGCCTCACATTCTCTTCTTTCTGAACATGCAACTTTGGTTTTTAAGCTTTTTTGTGTGTGCTATGAGACATGCATAAATAAAAATGAGCGGTTTCAGGTAATTATCGCAGCAATTGTGATATCCTTATGTAGTATCTCAACAAATCAAGGGAAGCTTTTCCTTTTGGAGACAGAACATGAAGTGAGAAATATGAAAATTGCCTACATAATGCTGCCACAGGGATGCCTCTCAAATCATTTTATCAGCAAAAAAGGAAGCCATGTCTGCTGGTAACAGCTAAAGATCATGTTCTAATTTTAGCAGTTGCAGTTAACTCATTCCCAATGGAGTTGCACTTACCGTGAGAAGGTTTCTAACTGCTTCAGCACTGAAAGGAAACAAGCATCGAGTCATTCAACTGCAGATCTATATGCAAATATGCTTTTTGGCCCATGAAGGGAAAGCATATAGAATCTGCTGCTGTAACACATTCAGCCAAACATTTCCACACATTTCTTATAATGAAAATGCTGAAATAAAAAAAAAAAAAAAAATAACTCATTTACCAACCAGTGTTTCAGCTGTCCCTACACAAGTATGACCATTAGCATGCACATGCGCTCTGTTACGGACAGAGCATGCGTGTAGGGACTGTATGCACACTGCATGCCTAGAACTGGTAGGAAAAGTTTTAATCAACAGATACATTCACCTTGACAGCCAACAGTTCAACAGTTATCTTATTAATATTACTCCTAGATTATGGTTGTGTTTTTTTTATCATTCAAGCAATATTAAGCCAATATATTACATTTTTATTAAACTTCTGAAGACCATAATATGAACTGTTAGGTTTTTTTCAATTATTATTTAGCTCCCAGAACAGTGATTCCGCATAAAGGATTTAACTCCACAGAATATGGGAATTTGCTGCATTAACCTCTAACCAGGCCTACGATAGAATCCACATCACAGCTAGTCACCCAAAATGTTTCCTTATAGCAAAGGTGATTTAGTAGAATGTCCTGAATAAATTTTTTTTATAGTTATGAGACTTTTGGTTAATCCTAGAGCAGGCACTTAGTGCTAGGAGAATCCTAGCAACTCATGTCTAAGTATACTAAAAAAGAAATGAGACTGTCTTGGTGAGCAGTGATAAACACGAGGTTCTTTAAAGAGACTGATTTTTCAATTAATTGTGTAAACAGATTTACACTTTAGATTAAAATCAGGAGTAAGTTATTTCACAGTAGGAAATGAGAATTCCTTTTTCATTCAAAAAGAGTACAAAGACAGAAAGAAAAAATGTGAAATCCAGCAAAGGTCAACATTAAAAATTATGATGTAATGTCAAAAGGTAAGTGTTCTAGAACTGTCATCTGGTCTTCTGCCTAGATTAATCCCTGTTGTGAGCCTGTGACTGAACAGAGGGGTGGAAATCCCATGTAAGCTGGATGCACAAAGGCGCCAGGAAGTTTTTTGAATGGAGAGTGCAGCTTGTCACTAGAGATGAAATAAGAAAACTGGGGACCTCTATATTTATTGGCAAAATTCACTAGCGTGCTGATAGGTATTCAGGAAGGGAATCAGCAAATTCATATAGAAAAATTCATAAGGATTATTCCTTCATGCCACTAACATGTAGCAGAGGGAAAAACTTTGTCTATTCCCCAGACTAGCCCTGGACTGGAATAACTGGGGCTTGGCACTGTGCAAATGCTTGGCTTTGCAGTGGCATCTGGGCTGAGAGAAAAGGAAATACAAATGAGAATTATGCTGCCATTTTTCTCCAGATGTGAAGATACTGATAAACAACAGGGGAGGAAACTGCAATCAAACAGCTAAAACTTAAAAAAAAAAAAAAAAAGCTGAAATGTATGAGGATACACATTACAACTTATATAAAATACATTCCTATTCTACTCTGAAGGCCAGATTAGCACCTAAAAATATGCTGAACTTCAGATGTAGACTCTAGTCTTTGTATTTCAATGATACATATGCTTACACTAAATTTTAAGTACACCTGCAGGTACTGTTGAACTGTGGCCTGAGTGCAAAGTGAAGGGGAGTGCCCTAAAATTGTAGGGTAACTCCAAGGGTTACCTTGGCAAACTTAGATGATACATAATTTCCATAATTATTTTCACTGCTCTGAATATTTAGCTCCCTATTCATCCATTGCTACAAATATCTCAAATCTGTGAGCAATTAGATACACAAGAGTTAACTTTATAGAAATAAGATTGCTGCTTAAATTCAGGGAGGAAAAGGTAATAATTTCTTTAAAAATATCTTCTAAAATGGTGCTTTAGTCATAAATACATATATTTATCTAATCTATTGATGAATAATAATGTTTAGAATGCTCATGTGCATCTTTGGTTTGATTAACTGGAAATAGACTGGTACCTCATTTAGCTTAGGAGCAATAATATTATTCTTTTTTTTCCTCAGATAATATCAACAGTCTGTTGCAAACTAAAAATTATACTGAAAAATATTTTCCCTTTTGCAGGCTTCAAATACACTAAAGAATATTTTTTCCTTTTGCTATAATTACCATGTGTCTCTCTTATATGTATTTTTAATGAACAATTTTACATGATAAAATAGACTGGACATGAAACAAGTGTCCTAAAGAATGAGTTGTTACCTTAAATGGGGTGATTATGTTTGAGCTGAGTGTTCAGAACATGTTCAGAACCTAATGGATGCAACCTGGTAACTGATTTTTTTTTTTTTTTTTTTCATTCTCTGTCAGGACTAGGCAAATTGTGTGCTGCTTTTTCAAACATCTCCACTCTAGATATCTTTCCCACTGCAATTATATTGCATTCAACTCATCATGGAGGTGCTGAGCTATGTGATCTATTACAGGACAGGTTGGCTGTCAGGGACTAGTGTATTCCTCCACCTTCCCCCAAAGAGCAGAGCATTCAATTGTCACCTTGGACATTAGTGCATTCCTAGCAGCTGAACCAGGCAGTGCTTTCCACTTGGAGCTTTAAAGGCTCTTTTAAATAATCTTGGAGTAAAGGTGAAAGGAATCAAAGGAAAAACTTAGAAAGAAGAAAACACACCTGAGGGAGCGAAGGAATCAAGGGGGACAGGATGGGGACAGGAAAAGACAAAAAGAAAAGAAAAATACTGAAAAGTGCTGTGAGAGAGAAGGAACAGATCTCATGTGAAACTGAGTTCACAGGATAAAAAGCTGCTGTCTCCCATTAGTTATAGCGTTGAAGATTTATGTGAGAGAGGCACTAACACTTCTTGGTGTGTTGTTTTCACAGCAGCAAGGTGGGTGCACATGTACTGGCATCAAACTATGGGGTCAGCTCCTGTCAGACCAGAAGCAGCTGTACTGGGAGGGCTCAGTCCACACCAGTCCCTGAGCATTCCCTGCTGTGTTGCTCCAGCACCTGCCAGAGTGATGCAGCAGCACAAGCTCAGGCACCTCCTTGTTTGAGGAGTATCAGTGAGGTCTAACTGTCCTATGTTTCCCATACCAGGAGATTTCAAATGTTCCTCCTTAAACTTTTCATGATTTGGAGAAGAGCCACAGATGCAGAGCTGTGAGGACAAGTCCCTTGTTTACACACACCTAGAGGTGTGGAGGGACAGACAGTGCTAGTTCTGCCTTGCTCCCTGGCCTGGGTATGGTATTTGCAGCCACGGGAGTGGGGAGGGGGATATCCTGGGATGAGAGCAAGCAGAGCTCTCACAGATGAGTGATTTGCAAAGGCAAGCCTCATCTCACCATGCCCTGACCACCTTGAATTTAAACATCTAGTCTAGGTAAGTTGTTTGGGCTGCCTCAAAGATCACTGGGAAGTCACTGTCAGTGTAAGACTCATCTCACCCTTTGACAGACACTTCTCTATAGTCATTGGGAAAAAATGAAATTGAAAATTCTATAACTTCAAAAGGTAACCAGTCTCAGGATATAATCACTAGGGATTAGTCTGATACTACTAAGCTCTTTGCACCAAACAACCCTCAAAACAGTGAATGCCATCAATCTGGGCTAGAATTAGAAGCCTAAGAGTTCATTCACTTTCTCTGAATTGTTGCATTCCTCATAGTAAAGCAAGATGAAGTGTCATATTGAATTGATCTTGAAATAACCATCAAATCGTCATGTGCTAGTATGTTAACTTTCCTAGATCAATCTATCATTAATGGGACTAAATGTGCACATTTTCCTTTGTTAGCTCTGTATCTGCATACGTTCTTTCTGCTCCCTCTTTTTTTTTATTTACATTTTTCTTCAACTACCAGCTTTTCTGGGCTTGTGAAATAATCACAGAAATGAGAAGCAGTCTGATGTTACTCACTCTAATAATCCCCTTGCTTAAATAAGATATTAAAGGTTTTTAAATAACAGGTCCAGCAAGCACAGCTTACAAAAACAGACTACAACTTCTTGTCTAGTCTGAATTAAATCAGGGAATGATCAGATCTTAACAGGGAAAGAAAATAAAGAGGAACCTCCAGAAAACTAGTGATTCTTCCGTGATATCAAACCCTACTGGGAAAAGCAAAAGCTCATTAAATTTTACCAATTAATCTGTAAATGAAAAGCTGAAGAAGATTATCATCTTAGTTGTTTTTAAAGGAAATCAATTTCTAGCCTAGAAAAGATGCTATTGACTGCATATTTCTCCACTGTATGCTATTTTTCAAGTTCTGAAAATTTTAGAGTATAACCTACACTGTGGATGCATTTACATTTTACTGAATGATCAGAGGTGTCTCACTGTATATGAACTACAATTAATGATAATTAAAAAGTTCTAATCTTTGCCACAGAGAATTATCTCTAAGTCTTCCTTATGAAATACTGATAGTATTAGTAAATAGAAGATGCAAAATTTGGCATTAGCTTTGACATAACACTGCTCTTTGTTGTAACACAACCTCAAATAATGATGTCAAAAACTGTTATTCAAACTGTGGATCAGTAACACATATGCTGTGAAGCCTCATTCCCTGCTAAGATTTCATTTTTCTTACCTGGTCTCTTCTGTGGCTATAAAGAAACCATCTTCTGAAGCATCAAGCCAATTTTGCCTCTGTCTCTTGATCACTGGAATGGTGCTTGTCTTGATGGCACTTGCACTGGCTTGCAAGGCCTTACCATTGGTCATATGGATGTGGGGAGCAGCATGCTGAAATCACAACAAAAGGGAAAGGTATTTGCTTGAGAATATGCCTAATTCTATTAACTAACTCTGCAGTAAAGGGCAGCCTACACACATCTCAAAAATGAGCTCATCCTCCCCATCCAGCGCCGTGGGGTCAGATAACAAACAACCTGTGCCCATCGACATGTTTTATCCCCAGGTCTTAAAAGTCTTTAAAAATTAAATTAACTAACTCTAATGCTATTTTTATACAAAGAGATATAGAGACATGAATCAGTGCTATGAACTGAGCAGTTCAGAAACAGAAACCTGTTGATTTTAGGAGGTATTTTCAGAGCAAAAAAACTAGCATCCCAAGCAATGAGATACAAGACCTACATTTTCATCCAAGTATGGCATTGAACTAATTTCAAAAAATCCATACTTCTCACTTCACAGATCCTTACTCTGCCTTTCTTTTCAAACAGAAGTCACTAAGTAAGACAAGTGCTTTGGACCTGCTGCTGACCTAAACAGAAGCAGGAAAGCAGACGCTTATACCACCATGCCACTGCCGTGGTTCTTAGGTTTACTCACCAGTCACTATGTATTAGAGCTACTGCAATACATCTGCATTCATTTTATAACAGATAACAAAAAAATGCATTAATTTTCATTAAACCTTTACCTGGAGTAATTATGCAGCAAAAGCAAGTACTCAGATCTAACAAAAGAATCTGCTTTCTGATACCTGAGGAGAGCCAATGTTTTGGATGAATATACCATGAACATAGCATGGCAAATACATTTATCTTGGAAATCTGAATTGTGTTTACCACATAATTGACAACCAACAGGAATAACTAACTGATTAAAACTTTGATATATGAAAGAAGACATTATACAAAGGTGAAAATTTGCTTAGTTTATCTTGCTTAGATTCAACATCATGTTCTCTTAGGAAGACGCTATTTTCTTGGTGAAATAATACCGGTATTCCACCTTACTGATAGCATTTTTGCAGTATTCCTACAATGCACACAGTGCTGCACATTCATGGGAATACCCTCTAATTACAGGACCACTAGCACAGCCACTGAGTAAGGAAGGGGCTGGTGTAACCCACAAAGACCAGCAGAATGGAACACAAAACTGATCTCTGAAATCATCTCATAAAAACATCCCAAAAAAGAAAAACAAGGGCCTTATTTCTTCTGAACAATTCTTACACTCATATGCAATGCATTATATTCACATTATGACACAAATTTCACTGCACCCCAATCCACATCATTTGCTCCCTTCAGTAGGACAAATTTCATGTATTCAACAAAAAATTCCAGTGCTCATTATACTACCGCAAGTTCATTATGTACTGCAAGTTCATTATGCTGCAGCAAGAGCCATCTCCTCTGTGATTCCTTTAATGTGATGCAATAAAACCAAACAAGAAGAGGAGAAACAAGACATTGAATTTGAGTGAGTCACATATAAATCTTTCTTAGAGCTAAACTATTTTCCTTTGTCTTAGGAACAAACAAGGTTTATGGTGACTTTAGTTGTTGTTGCACATAGGGTTATAAATCTATCTTTGTAGTCCCTCTAAATATTTACCTTTTTTTTTCTGTTTTGTTTTTTTTTTTTTTTCCCCCGTTTTTTTTTTTTTTTTTTTTTTTTTTTTTTTTTTTTTTTTTTTTTTTTTTTTTTTTTTTTTTTTTTTTTTTTTTTTTTTTTTTTTTTTTTTTTTTTTTTTTTTTTTTTTTTTTTTTTTTTTTTTTTTTTTTTTTTTTTTTTTTTTTTTTTTTTTTTTTTTTTTTTGTGGTGGTGGTTTTTTTTCCCCCCATTCAGGGGCTAAACTGCAGTTTGGCTTTCACATTTTTTTGCATTGACTTTGGTGGGGATGAAGAACTAAAGGGGATGCTACTAGAAGTAATTCCGCTGCTATTTAGAATAAATTCAGGATAAAATACATAGGTGGGATAAAACTGGAAATTCATGAAGGTATCTAACTGCTGATCTCTTAGCGTACAAATTGGGAAGTGCCCCAAAAAAACCCAGTAAGAATTCATGCATGGAAAATGCTGCCATACATAAGATTTCCCACCAAATATTTGTATATGACAACTGCTAATGACAACATTACAGAGGAACATTCAAGGGCTCAAATGGTATTTTTGTTTGTTGTGCTTCCCTAGTCAGAAATGGGTTTAAGTTCCTATCTTTGCTCAGGCTCTTTCCTAATACGCCACTGAATGTTTCCTTTACTAAGGACAAGACATGCAGTCAAAAAACATTAAGGAAATGTACAAGATAAAAGAAGCACAGTGAAGCCTGATGGGAAAAGGATATGGTTTTTCATAATACTTTTTGCCCTGGCAGAGACAGATGTTGTTACTAGTTCTGAACTTCTGGTTTTTCTGCTTTTATTAGCCCCTACCTCTCATTCCAGGCAAGGGATAGCATTAGAGAAAATGACGCAAGAGTTACAATATAATCTCATTTCTGCTGCAGCAAATTGGTTAGAATTTTCTCTTTTATTTCCTTTCTCCCCCGGCTCTTTCAAGCTATTTGAAAAAATTAATTACATTTCACGTAATGATAAGGGAAAATAAGATCGTTGTTCTCCAGTTGGTGTTAGAGACCACATTATCTTTAATTTCAAGTTAGTCAAAACAATTGAAGTTCTTGACCAGCCAATCAGTTAATTAGTTCCTCTCAAAAAATACCTTCATCAGTGTGTACAAAAATGAACATTCAATCCCACTGTCATACTAATATCAACACCAGGAGCAAAATGAACTTTCATACAAAGCACTCATTAAATTTTTTTTTTTTATTATGATGATGAGTTCAAATTTTCTCCCTCTAGAACAGAGTTTCGCTAGAAAGATTATGAAAGCCTCAGGAATATCACCTGTGCTACCACAGAAGCCCTACTCATTCAAAACCCTGCATGCAGAAAGCTTCAGTAATTGCATCATAACTCCACTGTGTGCAATCAGCCGCTGGTGCTTTGATTTTGACTGCGAACATCACGTACATCACTAATAAGCTGTGCTGTGAGTTTGCAACAGAGCCACTAGTATTAAGGGTCCCCATGTCAGGGGCGCATCGCACAGCAGCACCAGAGCAGCAGGAGCTTTACCCAGAGTTTTCTAGCTGCATGTTGGACAAATCTTGCTCCCTGCAGAGTGACTCCCTTCTCCCAAGTTCTTCTTCTCAGTTGGGGTACGCTCGTTGAGATCTCTTGCACCTCCAGGACAAAACTGTCCCATGCTCAGAAGACATCATGAGAAAAAACTATCTTTGAGCACACTGGAAAGAAAAACTTCTCAAGACAAAGGGAGGTCTGATTCAGGAAAATTACATCCAGAAAGAACACAAAATATTTGAGTCAGCACAGGATTAATTCTGGGAAGAGTTTCATCTGCCAAATAGAGGCTCTCCATGCTGCAGACTGCACGCATCATCAGAGATCAAAGGCAAACTTTTCAAGGTTTTCAACAAGTAGGAGTTTATGTGAAGACTGTTATACAGCTTCACCTGTCCCTTGCTAAAATATTTTCTGTTGCTTGCAAATGCTGATCATCAAAACTCCCCTGGTAGGGGCATGGATTTCCCATCTGCATATAGATTCATTTCACAGTGGGCAACTGAGACATCTCCAGTGTTCAAGGAAGGAAACAGATCCTTTCATGAAGAAGCTACATAACAATGTCTCTCTTCCTGTCATATCTCCCAGAAGCAGCAGCACAGAATTACTAATTCAATTGGCTGCTTAACTGTAAATCCAGGTTTTTCAATACAAGGTGCACTAGGTATAAGGCTTTTCTGTGCCAGGGCAACCAAGGAATTGGCTGTATAGAAACACTATACACGTGATATGTGATGTAGAGGCAGCTACAAATCCAGCAAAGTTTGAACATCATTCCAAAGACGCCTACAAAGATACTCCACAAACATCTTATATTAAAGCTGCATTATCTGACAGCACTTATTATTAAGGAGGGTGAATCTCCTGTCCTCACTAGCTCACAGAGGAATTTCAAGCACAAGGCCATTAAGAGGCATATTTGTAAGTCAAGAGAGGAATCTTGTACAAATTCAGAAATGGGACTCAGATCCCAAGTCACAGTAGAGGTTCCTGACCAGAAGTTTCTCAACTTGTCCTGGTATATAAGTGGCTGAGCATTTATTCATTGAGAGCCACTAAAGATTCTGAAAAGACATCCAGCTCTGAAAAGGCATCCAGCTTTGATATAAATACATAACACCAACAGTCGTTCAAAGCATAAAAATTAACAGCGAATGCTTACACTGTGGCCAAAAGAATGTTTAACGGGATTACCGTAAATTCCTATGTGGACTTGAATTTATGATTTCTTATGTTTTTCCCCATTGTTTCAAAAAGGAAAAAAATCCCATTGCCTTAAATTAGCATTCTTAATTTTTTTGTTGCATCTTAAAACAAAAAAATCAAATCCAGCAGAGAAAAAGAAGATCCCCTACATGAAGAATTAAAATCACTGGAAGAAACCAGATATACTCAGATGACTGGTAATAATCCATAGTAATTGGTTC
>NW_020956245.1:192137-197283 GCF_003031625.1 Empidonax traillii
CTCAACAGCGCCACCTGGTGACTACTATAGAACATTGCGAGTTCTGCACTTTTGATAACTCAACAGCGCCACCTGGTGAACGGTGTAAGACATTGCAAGTTTTTGCATCTCCAGTGACGCGACGGCGCCCCCTGCTGACTGTGGCTGGAACTGCACCAAAGAGTGCTAAAAATTGAACTATTTGATTTTTTTTCTTCTTTTGCCGGTTTTATCAGTTTTGTTCTTGAAGGGAATTGTTGGTGGGTATAGGGATATTGTTTGGTTGTTTTGCTTGGTTATTTTTCCTTTCCTTTTTTCCCTCGTGTTACGTTAATGCACACATACTTAATAAAGGGCTGTTATTTTTCCTTTTTTCCCTTTTCCATAATTTGCTTTCCTTCAATCGGGGCCTCTTAATTTCGAATCTATAATTGCTAAAAAAGAAGGTTTGGGTCTTTTTCTCCTAATCCATCCTCAGCAAAAGACCCTTGTCTCAATTAAACTGAGACATTTTTTGGCGCCCAACGTGGGGCAGTAGAGAGAAAAAGTGGAAAAGGAATAACTGCCCTTGTGTGACTTTATACGTGTTTGTGAACCTGTAAGCACCATGAAGTCTAAAATTGCTGCTCTTCTGTAGTATATGATTATGCCAAGATCTATGTCCTACCTGTCAATGTTTTTCAGCTCTGACACTATAACCCTCATTGTAATAAGTATGTTTGAGATCTCGCACTGGTGTTATGATATAGCAAACTCAGCACCTGTTATTTTCCTTCGGGATATGTTCTCACGAATATATTACTGCTCTAACCTACACTGCCTCCTTTGGGGTTTTAAAGATAATGGCACCTATCCCTATGGAGAAACACAGGGGGGTATATTTGCCCAGCCCTTCATACATTTTCCCTTTAGTTTCAATACAATGGCCTCTGAGAAATTTAAACTCTCTTTAGATGCAAGAGACATTTTCTCTCTTGTGCAAGGTGTCACAATCATTGCCATAGTGTCATATCTAATATTCGTGATTAAGCCCAGAATTAACCAAGAACGAGCACAGAAGCCAGCCCCAGGGGTGAAAAAACTCGAGTGGCATGGGCCATGGGAGGACTTGGGTAAAATTCTAAAAGGTGGTTCAGTTCCTCCAACATGGAAGTTCACTCTCGAACAGCTCCTAAACCCTATACAGATAGTAACAGTTGTGAAGGAGAGAGGTCATGATAAACCCATAGAGAGACAGTTAGTAGATGCATGTGGGGCTTTAGCCGTTGCCTACCAAAAGTTGCTCGATATGGGGCAATTCTCACAGAAAAAAGGAAAAAATGAAAACGAGAGGCCTGATTCAAAGATGACTCCAGATAAGGCCAACTCCAAGGGGCCAAACAAGTCAATGGAAGTTGCCCCTATCCAAAAGAAAAAATATAAGACCAAATCAGCCCGCCCAGTTGACGATAATGGGGAAGCAGGACCCTCGCAGACAGCCAACCCGGAGCCAGAAATCATCACTGAGTCCTTATCGTATGATGACCTCCGAAAATTACGAGCAGACGTCATTCGTCGCCCGAATGAGCCTATACTGACATGGATGATCCGAGTCTGGGACTCTACGAGTGATGCCATAAACCTTGATAGCGGTGAAGCAAGGCACTTGAAGTCTATTGCCCAGGATGTGGGCCTTGAAGAGGCATTTGTGAGAGAATCAAGACCCCTCTCTCTCTGGGCACGGCTGCTGGATGCTGTGAGAGGGAGATTCGTTTACAGAGAAGCCTTGCAGAAAGACCATTTTGCGAAAGGTTGGAAGACCATGGAGGAGGGGATCCAACGCCTGAGGGAAATGGCACTATTGGAAGTACTGTTTAGAAGAGATGTGCAAGCTAGTCACGATCCTGACCAGGTCAGGTGTACACCATTCATGTAGTGGAACTTCATGCGTATGGGGCCACCTGCACATGTCAGTTACCTGACATCACTAGATGCTGAAAAAAAGAGTGAGCCAGTGGCGCTTATAGTAAATAAACTTCAGATGTACAAAAATATAACCAAGAAATCACTACAAGTCCGTGTTTCCTCTGTAGAGACCTCACTCAGTAACCTCACTACCATAATTACACAAATGCAAAATACACAAAAAAAAATAATGGAACAAATGAAGAGAAACACTTCCCAGGTGGCACCAGTGAGAACCGGGCGCCCCCCAGCTAGAGGGGGTAGACAAACCTCACAAACCGAGCTGTGGTATTTCCTATCTGGACATGGAGAAGACATGAGACAGTGAGACAGGAAACCTACCCATGTCTTGGCAGCCCGAGTACAAGAGTTAAAAGACCAAAGAAAAACAAATTCCGTGAAAGTGAGTGCAGTGCCGGTATCCCATAGGCAGAGATCTGACCCACTAGAAGGTACCTCCCGCCAGTATATGCAGACGAAAACCTGTGATGAACAGGACAGAAACCAGTACTAGAGGGGCCCTGCCTCTAGCCAAGTAGAGGCACGGGACAACCGTGTCTATTGGACAGTGTGGATCCGGTGGCCTGGCACATCAGACCCACAAGAATATAAGGCTTTGGTTAACACTAGCGCTCAATGCACGTTAATGCCCTCAAGACACGTGGGACCAGAGGCCATTTCCATTTCTGGAGTGACAGGAGGGTCGCAGCAGTTGACCGTGTTGGAAGCTGAAGTGAGTTTGACCGAAAAAGAGTGGCAAAAGCACCCCATTGTGACTGGTCCAGATGCCCCATGTATCCTGGGCATTAATTACCTTAGGAATGGATATTTCAAAGACCCCAAGGGACATAGGTGGGCTTTCGGGATAGCAGCTATAAAGACAGAAGCAGTTAAGCAGTTGAATTCGCTGCCTGGCCTCTCGGACAACCCTTCTGCGGTGGGACTGTTGAAGGTTGAGGAACAGCGAGTGCCAATTGCCACTACAATAGTGCACCGTCGGCAGTACCGAACGAACCGAGACTCTGTGATTCCCATCCATAAGATGATCCGTGAGCTGGAGAGCCAAGGAGTGATCAGTAGGATCCACTCCCCCTTCAACAGCCCCATCTGGCCTGTGCGCAAATCTGATGGAGAATGGAGATTGACTGTAGACTATCGTGGCCTGAATGAAGCCACCCCGCCACTGAGTGCCGCTGTTCCAGACATGTTGGAGCTCCAGTATGAGCTGGAGTCTAAGGCAGCGAAGTGGTATGCCACTATTGACATCGCAAATGCGTTCTTCTCCATTCCCTTGGCAGCAGAGTGCAGGCCGCAGTTTGCTTTCACGTGGAGGGGCGTGCAGTACACGTAGAACCGACTGCCCCAGGGGTGGAAGCACAGTCCCACCATCTGCCATGGATTGATCCAGGCTACGCTAGAGAGAGGTGAAGCTCCAGAACACCTGCAGTACATTGATGACATCATTGTATGGGGGAACACAGCAGAAGAGGTCTCTGAGAAAGGAAAGAAAATCATACAGATTCTCCTGGAGGCCGGGTTTGCCATCAAAAAAAGTAAAGTCAAGGGACCTGCCCGAGAGATCCAGTTCCTGGGAGTAAAGTAGCAAGATGGACGTCGTCAAATTCCAAGTGAAGTCATCGATAAAATCACGGCAATGGCCCCCCCAACTAACAAGAAGGAAACCCAAGCTTTCCTGGGTGCCATAGGTTTTTGGAGAATGCATATCCCCGAGTACAACCAGATTGTAAGCCCTCTCTATCTGGTAACCCGCAAGAAAAATGACTTCCAGTAGGGTCCTGAACAACAGCAGGCATTTGAACAGATTAAACAGGAGATTGCCCATGCTGTAGCCCTTGGGCCAGTCAGGACAGGGCCGGATGTGAAGAATGTGCTCTACTCTGCATCTGGGAATAAAGGCCTCTCCTGGAACCTCTGGCAGAAGGTGCCTGGCGAGACCCGAAGCCGCCCACTTGGATTCTGGAGCCGAAGCTACAGAGAGTCAGAAGCCAATTACACTCCAACAGAAAAGGAAATCCTAGCAGCTTATGAAGGAGTACAAGCTGCCTCAAAGGTGATTGGCACAGAAGAACAGCTCCTCCTGGCACCTCGGCTACCGGTATTGAGTTAGATGTTCAAAGGGAAGACGCCCTCTACGCATCATGCCACTGATGCCACCTAGAGCAAATGGATCGCCCTGATCACGCAGCGCGCCCGCATTGGAAACCCAAACCGCCCTGGGATACTAGAAATCATCACGAACTGGCCGGAAGGTGAGAATTTTAGTCTAGCAGAAGAAGAAGAAGAGGAACAGGTAGTACGGGCAGAAGAAGCCCCAGCATACAACCAACTACCAGAAGAAGACATACGCTACGCACTCTTTACTGATGATTCCTGTCGTATCGTAGGGATGAAACGTAAATGGAAAGCAGCTGTGTGGAGTCCCACACGACAAGTTGCAGAAGCCATGGAAGGAGAGGGTGAATCAAGCCAATTTGCAGAGCTCAAAGCTGTCCAATTGGCATTAGACATTGCTGAACGAGAGAAGTGGCCAAAACTTTACCTCTACACAGACTCATAGATGGTGGCCAATGCCCTGTGGGGGTGGTTGGACAGATGGAAGAAGACCAATTGGAAACGCAGGGGAAAACCCATCTGGGCCGCTAATATATGGCAAGACATTGCTACCCGGGTAGAAAAGTTGACTGTGAAGGTCCGCCACGTAGACGCCCATGTGCCAAAAAATCGATCCAATGAAAAGCATCTCAACAATGAACAGGCAGACCGAGCTGCACAAATTGAGGTGTCACAGGTAGACCTAGACTGGCAACACAAAGGTGAACTGTTCTTAGCACGATGAGCCCATGATGCTGCCGGCCATCAAGGCAGAGATGCCACCTACAGATGGGCACGAAACCGAGGGGTGGATCTAACCATGGACGTTCTCTCTCAGGTTATCCATGACTATGAGACATACGCTGCCATTAAACAGGCTAAGAGACTGAAACCCCTGTGATATGGTGGACAGTGGAATAAATACAAATATGGAGAGGCTTGGCAGGTTGATTATATCACACTGCCACAGACCCGTCAAGGTAAGCGCTATGTGCTCACCATGGTAGAAGCCACCACTGGATGGCTGGAGACGCATCCTGTGCCTCACGCCACTGCCAGAAATACCATCCTGGGCCTCGAAAAACAGGTCCTGTGGCGGCACGGCACCCCA
>NW_020956246.1:0-2472 GCF_003031625.1 Empidonax traillii
CACATTTGCTCATCAGAAATCAGGGCAACTGGAGGACAATGGAGACGTAAATGAAAAAGATAAGGGAGACACAAGTATGCCCTTGCTGGAAAGTAAAGAACAGGATGGTTTAGTGGAATAATTTTATACCAGGTATAGCAGTTTTCTGTGGAAACACAAGTGTAAGGATGGTGGTCTAGGAGAAAAAAATACTGAAGAGTAGTGTTATTTTTAAATATGTTTTGATGTTGTGTTGTTTTGTGTGTGTGGTTTTGGTTCTTTTATGTCTTTTTTTTTAACTTCAGCTGTTGATAGCTTTCAATTTTAAAATGAACATCTAGCAAACTCGATATCAGTCGGGACATTCCAGGACTGCATGCACTTCTGGTTGTGAAACAGGTGCCAAAGGTACACTTCTGCTTTTTACTAAAAAGGCATAAGGAAATTTAATTCCTAACTGCCAGCTTAAAATTGGGGCCATTAGCAGTGGGGAGAGTGTTCTGTCCAGTATTTCCTCCTCTCAAAGCCATTTGTTTGAGTGTTGGTTGGTGACTCATAGGAGATCCAGGCTGCGTCACTGTCTCAAGGCAGCTCCAGGTTGCACACATCTAAGCAATCTGCTAATATCTGAGCACAGGTGGGGACACTGTCCTTTCCACCACTTGCAGCTTGAAAATTTATCATATTTAGCATGATAGTGACTATGTAAGTGTAGTGAAAGACCATGTAGGCCACCTGGAAGAGCTCCGTGTCTCTAAATCAGTGTGATCACTTGAGCTTGGACTCTTCTACTTTGGAAAATAAGTTATGGGTTTTCTCTAATTTTCAACTGATGTTGTTATACTTGGATTGTACCACATGAGCCTACATCAAAGGCTATTTTCTTGCTTTTCAGTTCTTGCAAACAGTTTCAGAAATCTATTTGCACTCGTGTTCAGATGCCTGTGACGTTCACATTCCACTAATGACTTGAACTTTTGGTTTAAGAGTAACGATTCAGTGAAGAAATAACGATGTGGTCATTCAGCTGTTTACTAGTGCTTTTCACTTCACCTATTACTAAGGATTAAAAAACAGGGTAAAGGAAACTGTTGTTTCCAGCAGGTGGTTTCTCTGAAATGCAAAGAATGAGAATGAATCCATGAGGCATGCCTAAATGTTTTAAGTGTTGAAATGATGGTGGGGATGGTTCTTGATTTCTGGCAGGACTTGCAGTTCAGTTGTCTAGCTGCCTTCGAAAGGCAGCTCTTGAAATCAGGTAAATTACAGGTTCCGTTTTAGGTGCCCCTCACTGTAGCCTTTCTAAAAACCTGTGCCTTTTAAGAACGTGAGGGTCAGATCTTTATGCAGAGGATTACGGGTATATAAATAAAGTTGCCTTTTACGTACAAACATCTGTCTTGTCCAGGTGTGCAGTTTACTGAGGATGTTTGTGATTTTGTGCGCAGCACTAGACTCAACGACTGGAGGATTTCTCTCCAAGTATCTTACTGTTTCTTGCCTAGTGGTGCACAGAGGTGACATAAAACTTCAACAGTGTTGCATGCAGTAAGGTTAAAAATACAATAATACTTAAAATTAAAATGTCTTTTTTTAGAAACCTTACTGTTTACATTAAGAAAAAAATGTGGATTTCTTCCTGTGCTAACTATGCTGGCAAATTGACTATTTATTTGGTCAAGTGTGTGTATTTAACAGTGTGTACCATTATACTGCTTGGAACCACTACAAGGTTCAGTATAATGTCATATCTTATGCAGCTTTCTGTAGCGTATAGCAAAACAAATTCCAGCTAAAAATGCCTTTTATTGTTTCAGGTGTCTTCCTGCTTATTTTTATCACTTTTAATATGGAAGCATGTATTCCTAGATATCAGATTACTCACTGGGATCACATATTTCAAAATGTACTGGGTAATTTTAATGTCATTTGATAACTTAAAAGATTTTTGTATCAATACTGATTTCTGTTTTTCTCGGGTAACTGAATTGCCACAATACATTTTTTTGTCGTAGTAGTCCAGTTATGCATTTGTGTGTTCAGTGTTCCTCACTTCTGTTTTATTGGAAAGGAATGAGAAGTCTGTAAGAGAAACTCAAGGCTTTCTCTTCCCCTTAGCAAGGTTTCTGAAGTTGCTTGGAGGACCTTTTTAGTTCATGTTCTTTCTAACCAACTGAAGAAAACATGATGGAGATCGGGCTTTTGTTCACAACCTCTTGATCTTTGAGAATATGATGGTTGTTGACGGATATTTTAATTTGTTCTCTTTTAACTCAGCTTTTGTTATGGCAATATAAACCTTACAGATCTGGGTTCGATTCCCGGTTAGGACACTCCCCGGGCAGATGGAGCTCGCTAGCCCTGTAAGGCAATCCATCTACGTCCTGAGGACCTCGCTGCCACCGTCCAAGCGTGCTTGGCCCCGGCAGATGAACCTCAGGATTAAAGGGTGGGCTCAGTTCCGTGCACACTGTGTCTCACCTAAAAAATCCA
>NW_020956246.1:2755-5622 GCF_003031625.1 Empidonax traillii
GGTTAGGACACTCCCCGGGCAGATGGAGCTCGCTAGCCCTGTAAGGCAATCCATCTACGTCCTGAGGACCTCGCTGCCACCGTCCAAGCGTGCTTGGCCCCGGCAGATGAACCTCAGGATTAAAGGGTGGGCTCAGTTCCGTGCACACTGTGTCTCACCTAAAAAATCCAATGCGCAGGCTGGAAGGTGTAAAGACCTTCCCTGGTTCTTCGTTCGCGAAGAGACTGGCCATTACCATAAACCTTACAGATGTTTTCTAGTCTAAAGTTGACTTTTACTGTGCTTATTTTCATATGTTTAGAGTAAGAGCTCAGGCACAGATTCCAGTTTGCTTTTCTTTAAGAGAAAGTTGTGTATTTTTTTTTTTAATAAATGAAAAATAATGCTACTGCCAGCTGAATTAACTAGTGTATCTTCATGTGTATGTGTGTGGTCTCAGCCTCAAGTATTTTGATGTCTGACTTCATAGCCTCCACCATCACTCTAGACAGTAGAAATAGGTTTCTAGATAATCTAATTTCCTGGGATATCGTACTGCTGACTGAGTATTCTTTTTCTTGTGTAGCCAGTGATATGCTGTTAATTACAGTTTTGTGTGTTACAGGTGTTTGTTTAGATCATTGAGGATAAGGGTTGTAAAATATTTGAAGCTTTCATATAAAGATAAATAGCTCAGGGGCTTCTCAGTAGGGCCGTGATGTTTATAATTTATTCATCTCCAACTGACACACACAGTGGAATTCAAAATTTTCTTTTCAGGGATAATAGCATAACAGTACATCTTATGACTAGTTCTTCAGCCCAGAAGTGACCCTTATGAAAATGTGTGAAGTCCATTTTGTTCTAAATAAAAGCTCATGGAATCGGTACATACTGATTGCTCTTTTGGTTTATTGTTCTTTAATTCATTTTGGGGCAAGTTTAATGTGCACAGAAAATTCTGTTTGAATTCCTCACTACTGAGGATCCCAGTAACTGCTGGGAATGGATTCTAGGCTTAATTAATCACATCTACTCTGGGAAGGCATGGGGAAACTCAGAGAGGATTGTCCAGTCTCTAGGCCCTTGTCACTTAATACAAATGAAAATGAAAGTGCTTATCATTTGTATCTTTACTGCAGTTGTGCCATCCTAGAATAATTCCTATGCAGTGGTCTTCACCTAAAAGTGAAAATTTCTAAGTCTAATTAACCATTTAATTGAAAGGTGGGGGTCCAGAGGAGGACAGCAGTTTCTAAACTCCTGGCCCAAATGTAATTTGCTTTTGAAGAGCAAAGGGAAGCTCAGGGTTTTGTTGCCCAACCAGCAAAGCTGAAAAGATACTTCTTGCTTCTTGGGCTTGAATCTGTAATGTCTGGACAATCTTGAGCTATCAGAATAATCTGTAATTGCTTTATTTTTAAGCATGTTTGTGAATAGTCTAATGCAATTTCCAGATAAATCAAGAGTCAAGGTACCAGTTTTTTTTGGATTACAACAAAATTTGTAGAGCACCAGTAGGAAATAAAAAAGTAATTTTTGTTGTTGACACCCAACTAATAGTGAGACTTCAACTACTTGACCTTAGGGGGTGGGGGAAAAAAATCATATTGCTCTGAAGAAACTACCCTGGGATACCTGTGAGTGTGACAGAGAATCCATTTAAATGTGTGAATGTTGTTGGAGGGTGGGGAGAAAGCAGAACATTGCGTAACACTCACCCGTGTACACATGTTCACCTGGCAGGCTGTGGAGTATAGAAAGGTGGGAGCAAATCTGCCTCCCTGAAAACTCCGAAGCTGGAAACAAACAAAAAAACTATAGGGTTTATACCTTGAGTGTAAATGGTTTCCTACATCCAGTTCAGTGATTGGTTTATCTTTCATGCAGTGTAGCTTCACAGCAATTAGGTAAGCATGGGTTACCTAATTTTCTTGGAAACTGAGGAATTCTGGTATGGAAAACTGATCTAGCCTGGAGGAAGAAACAGTCCTTTTACAGGGACTTAGAAACTTCTGGCGTGTTGTTCCATCAGCATAAATAAAGCATGGCAAATTGTTTCAATTAGCAGCACAACATATAAAAGGGTGTTTTTTTTGTGGTTTGGGCTGCATCCATTTTTTGTATTAAAGAATTGCTACACTGCTGCACACAAACCAGGCTTTATGCTTCTGGGCAAGATGAGTCTTCAAAAACCTAAGGGACTGCTTTGTTCCTTGCCACATTTGTGGGTGCATTTTATACATAGTATGTGGGTTTATCCTTCTACAACTCCTGCAGTAGAAAGAGTGCCATAATGCATCCTGTCAAGGATGCTCTAACAGAGCAGTACTCTGTCAGCACACAGCACCTTTTTTTAGGCATGAGGCTGGAAAAAATGACCTCACTTCCTGAAAGGTGCTTTCTCAGAAGAAAATGAGGGCAACAGTTTTGGTGATCTCCTGTCATCTTTGCAGCAAAACAATTTTTTCTAACTGGAAATTACTTGGTTTCAGGAAGTATCACTTAGAAGCAACTAAATGTTTTATGTAAAGTATGTGTTCCCCTTTTTATCTATTTATTTTTAATAAAATTTAAAAATATTTTCAAATTGATTTTTTCATTTAAAATTGTCTTCAAGTCTTTTCCCTTAATATTTATTTTTTTAAAATTTAATCTATTTATTTAAAAATTAATTTTTATTTTAGCTGTTGTTTACTGTTATTGGTTGCCATTGTTGTTTGCTGGCTTTCCCCCATTTTGCAGGCTGCATCCTCCAGTGGGCTGGCTTAGGTAAATAATGGGGAAGGTGAGGAGACACATTTCAGGAGTTACCTCCTCAAATTTAATGGAGACGTGTTTGGATGTTCCTCTTTTTTGGGAATGCCAGGCATGGTTTTTGCCTGAAG
>NW_020956246.1:5870-78626 GCF_003031625.1 Empidonax traillii
GCCATTGTTGTTTGCTGGCTTTCCCCCATTTTGCAGGCTGCATCCTCCAGTGGGCTGGCTTAGGTAAATAATGGGGAAGGTGAGGAGACACATTTCAGGAGTTACCTCCTCAAATTTAATGGAGACGTGTTTGGATGTTCCTCTTTTTTGGGAATGCCAGGCATGGTTTTTGCCTGAAGGGGATATACAGACATCCTGAACCTTTGCCACTTGTCGTTATGGGAAAAATATCCCTGCCTTCATCTTAAGATCTTCATCTTAAGGGATAAAAAAGGACAGACAGAGCCTGTACAGACAGCTTCCTCTGTACATGAGATAATTTGTGGCAAGTATTAATTATGTGTGCAAATCTAGTTTTCTTCCCAGAAGAACCTGGCCTTGAATGAGGTTCACCACTTGGTCTCAGGAGTATGAACTGCGGGCTCCTGTGCCCAACTGTTTTAGCATCTGCTTCAAATTCATCATTGCAAAAACTTTTTATTTAAAAGGTGGTTTGTGGCTTTTTAAAATAAAAGAGAAGCAAACTAGTGCTGTGTTTTTCCTCTCAAAATGCTATTTTTATTTAATTGGTGGCTTCTGGAAAAAGTAACCTGAAAACAAAGGCACAGAGGTGTTGTTTCATAGCACAAGGTTAGCTAGAAAGGCAAAAAAATGCTTTACAGTTTAAGCTGCTAAGTAGAGTTTTGCTCATACCAAACTCTGCATTTGCACTTTGGGGCATGACAGCCCAAAGCTTTCAACTTCTAAGACCTGCACATCCACAGGTACGTTTTTATGAGGCAGAAACTACCAGAGTCTGGAAAGCAATTTCCAGCTACTTGGAAAAGCAATGCAACTCCTGATATGCTCAGAAATAAGAATAATGCTGTGATAAGTGTTTTTGTATAAGAATCATCATCTTAGTAATATGCAAGCTCAAAAGCTTGAATATGGGTTTCACATTTCCATAGTAAGTTAAAACTGTTATACTTTGTGCCAAATCAAACCTCTCTAGATACTTGGTAATTCCTTTCACAGCTTAATGTTTTACTCAGTCAAAAGCTTGTAAAATGTTAATATGTTTTCCCTTAGCTTCCTTTAGTTGATGAAAGTTTATTTAATAAGTGGTAAACCCTAAAAAGTAACCAAAGGCCTAATAAAATCTTCCAGTATGATTGTTCAGTGAATATTTTATAGGTTAGTCTTTTGGAGCAATAAAGCAAAAATAATAAAGGCACCAAGCTATTAGATTTTCCTCTCTAATTTCTTTTCTTTGGGTTAATGAAGAACAAATTTCTAAATATCTTTAAGCTAGCTTAGCAAGGCATATGGGTTCATGCATGTGTCTATATCCCAGAAGACAATTTAGTAATTTTCCTTGCTGGTCAAACAGCACTGAAAAGCAGATTTTTGTCACCACCCCTTTTCTTTTCTGACTGTTGTATTTTCGTGTCTTATCTGCATTTCTCCCCACACTCCTAATCAGCCAAATTCAAGACAGAAGTCTCCAGAAACCAATTTTTTTTTTTGGTGAATGTTCTCTCAGTGTTGGGGTGAGATACTTATAACCTCTGTCTACAGTGTATTTCTTGCTCTGGCCTCACTTGAACCTTTTTGAAATACAGCAAAGCTGCTGGGTAAAGTTTGCTTCAGCAAGGTCCCCAGGTTTTTGCACAAAGCAACCACAAAGCTGCTTCAGCACTGAATGAAGTGGCAGTACTTGAAGTAGTTGTTGACATCTCAAGTAGCTGGAGAGGTACTTTGGAAAATGTTAATATATGTAGGAAAACTCAAATTATTCTAGAAACTATTGCTTCTCTTGACATGAATGACCTCTTGTATAAGTAATACCTAATTATACACCAAATTAGATGGAAGTGTGCAGAACAATAAGCCAGGTCCACAAATGGTGCAACTAATCACGTTGCCACCGGTAACCTCTTTCCAAGATATGTTTTACAAAATCTGTAATTGTTTCACTAGCACTGACTGTAGTAAAAATGTCTTCACCAACTCACACTTTGCTTTAGTTGATGGAGTGATGATGACTTCATGGCTTGCTTTCACTGAGGAACAAAACAAGACAGATGTTCCCCCTCCTGCTACTTAGAGTGGAAAAAAATGATGAGAATTATTCATCCCCTCACTCTTGTGGGCTCAGATAGCAATTTTAACTTTAATCATTAAGATGAAACTTATTCTGAGGGTAGAAATTTTCCTGTATGCCTTCTTTTGGGGTAATTTTGCATCTTTCTGGTATTTTTTTATTGTTAACACAGTAATGTATGGCAAACCTTGTGCTATTTCACATCGTCTCAATATTATGGGGATACAGATGTAAGAGAAGGATCCTTTGTTCTGCGGCAGAAGCTGTGAATTAAGCTTTCTCCGGAGAAATCACAACCACCTCTCTCCTGACAATGTCCTGGAGATGCAGCAGGTAGGCAGGCTGTGCTGGCCTTTTGGGATGACGAGGACCGAGTGTGCCACCCCTGGGCATTCCCAAACCAGCAGTTGCTTTTGGTGGTGTTGGTTGATGTCAGTACCCCTATGACTACTGAGTCTCTGCTCCTAAACACAGAGTTAAATCACTATTCTGCAGTAGCAGGAAGTCTTCAGGTAATTTTATGCAGCAGTAGGAACATGGGATTTTTTTTTTTTTGTCCACGTTGATATTAGACCCTAACTATAGACCCTAACCCACCCTTTGGGTTTTTTGTCAGGAAACCAGTCAAATCTAGGTGACAACCAGGGAAAGCAAAGTAAGGAGGAGGAGCTCTCCTGCACAGCAGGAGGGTGTGTTTTTGCCTGAATGCTTAAGTTTCATCCTCTTCTGCAAAGCTACTGCTGTAGTAGCATTTGCTGTGGCTGGTGCTGATGTTATGCTTGTGGTAAATGTTCTAACCCTGATGAGAAATTATTGGTACAGCTAATGCATGCTGATATAGTGGAAGAGGTGTGTTGAATCATGGTTTCCAGGTAACCCTAGTTTCCACGTTTCCTGATTTTAAGGTCCAAAGCTTTACAGCCATAATGTCTCTCACTTTATGTGTGTGTTTGTGTGTTGTCTTTCATTATGCAGAGTTCAAAACCGAAGCCCTGTAACTGCAATGTCTGTAATGCTGAGGTGCCCTCTGCATCATGATCCCAGCACTGACATCTCTGGGGGCCCATGGCACCTGGGTACCAGGTGTCCAGGGGCCCTGTCTTCAGCTAGCCCGTGCCTCTAAACCAGCTCCCTGCAGCAAAGGGAACAAGAGCTGGAACAAAGATGCTCTGGCCTGGTGGTCTTTTGAATTTTCCCTCTCCTTTGACAAAGCTGAAATTTCCTTCAGCTCTGCCAAGAGCAGCTGGGAAGCAAGTTGGTGGGTATTTGTATGTGAGATGAGCAGGGCTGAGGGGCTGGCTGCTGTGGTCCCTGCCTGTCTTATCTGCACACATTGTGTTTTGCAGTGATTCCACTACGTTCTCAGCCGCATCCCCATGGCACAGAACAAGCCGCGATCTTTAATGTGGAGTCGAGGTGCACAAGCAAGTTTGAGGTGCTGGGATTTCAGCTAATGGGAGCAACAAGGAATTGCACATGCCTGGAGTCTTAAGCCATACTTGCTCCAGGAACCCAGTTCTCAGTTAAATTCAAGCCTTACCAGGCAGATAAGCTGTGATGTGCTGTCATTCCTGTGGATTGATAACGGATACACAGACTGGGGAACTGCCAGATTACATGATGGAATTTTTTTTAATAGATGATTTTAATGTTACTTGAAGTCCCTGTGCCTGGAACAACCAATTTTAATCCCAAGGAGTGCAAATTCGGGGCATTGGGAAAGGGGAAGGAGTGAAGGAAAGGTGTCCTTGGCCCTGCAGGTTTTATGGACCTCCAGGGTAATCCCGGCTCCCTCATTAGCGTGTGAATCAAAGGCTGAATCTTTGCTCTTGGATGCATGCACTGCTCACTGCAGTTTGGCCTCTAGGCTGTCTGCTCTCTGTTTTTTAATGGGCATTTATCACCTGATGAAAGTCATAAGGTGGTTTTATATCTGGTTGTGGACGCTATCTAAGTCTGTAGTTCCAGCGGGATTAAAAATAGGCTACTTGTGTAGACTGGCAAACAATTCCTATGAATGTTTAAAAGAAGGAAAAATTCTCATTAATGATGTTTTTTCTCTGTTTTCAAGCTTTCCATGTTTTATCTGTAGTGTGTTTTTTCCCCCCAGTACTATACTTTCGGGATTTCTTGTCTTCCTCCAGTGATATATTACAATTCCTTGCTGTGTTTGCATCCATTTTTGGTGCATACATTTTTATTTAGGAATAAAACCCACCAAGTGTTGTTCTGCTTCTTTTTTGAAAACAAGTTCAGTTTCCAGGCTGTGTAGAAAACTTGTCAGTCACTCGCTGTAGGTACGCAGCACCCCACCCACACAGCTCCTTCCAAGTCCTTGCTCTTCAATGGAACCGATTGTTCAACAACGTTTCTAATCAATGCAGTTTCTGGAGCGTTTCCTGAAAGTTGACTGATTTAAGGTTTACCCACTTAGGGGTTTGGCTTTCTGCTTTGACATGTTATAGAAGAAAGTGTGAGAGCTTACCTGGATAAACGTGTGTTGCAGCACCTTTGTGCTAGTGCACAGGCAGGTGGGACCAGTGCCATCGCCCATCTCCTGGGGTTTGGATCCCCCATGTCAGCATGGCTTGACACTTAGGGGATTTGGATCAAAGCCTTCCTAGGGATGGAGCAATGTCCACTTTGCACATGAATCCCGAAGAAATACAAGCTGCCCTTGAACTGTCCTGCTCTAACAGTAAAGCAAATCTGTCACTGTGGCCGAGCCAATTCACGTAGTCATCTATGCACTCATTAATTGTGTGTTTGAATCAAACGTTTAATACAAAAAACACATTTAATTTGCTTTTTGGTGCTTTGGTGGAGTTTTTTTCCCAGTTTTCTTTTGGTTGGATAGCTGTATGAATTTCAGCTCTTGTCTTCTGATCACACTTGGCAGAGCAGTAAGACCTAGTTAGTATCTAGAGCTCTGGCAACACTACAGTGTGGAAATCACATCCCACAAGAGATTATTTTATTGGCTTTCTTGATAACCTTTTTCTGTAGGAAGGCTTTTATGTGACAGCTCATCTATCACATGTCTGAGGTCATCCATCTGCCCCAGAAATACCTGTTTTTCTCCTGTGACTGTAGAAGAGGAACACGTTGTGTAGACAGGAGCCCTTGCTCAGTGGTTGTGTTTGCACAGACAAACTGAGGTTGACGAGAACCTCTGGAGACTGTCTGGTTACACCTCCTGCTCAGAGCAAGGTCTCCTGGAGCAGCTTGTCTAGGCCATGTCTGGTCAGCTTTTGAGTATCTCCAAGGGCAGAGGCTCCAACAGCCTCTCTGGGCAACCTGTGCCAGCGTTTGACCACCCTAACAGAGAAAAGGTGTTCTCTTCTCTTTAAGCAGGATTTCCTGTATTTCATTTTGTGTTCGTGGCTCTATCTTCGCTGCCCTCCCCCATTAGACATTTAAACACTTGGATAAGATCCCCTGAGCTTTTTCTTCTCCAGGCTGGGCAGACTCAGCTCTCACTCTTTCCTCACGTAACTTGTGGTGCCCCAATCCCTTCATCTTCTCTGTGGCCCTTCACTGCACTCACTCCAGTAAGTCCGTGTCCCTCAGTACTGGGGAGCCCAAAACTAGACCTGGCAGTCCAGATGTGACCTCACTGGTCCTGAAAAACATAGAAACAGTGTAAACTATTGAACATCACAGGCCTCACTTTTGGGCTCCCTGTTAATGGGTGTGATAGAAATAAGAAGTTACTGATACTGCAATGGGAAACCAAGGTGGCCCCGGGGCATTTGTGCAAAGCAGTAGGGATTGTAGATTTTATTTACCCTCCTTCATTTTCTTTTATAAGCTGTAGTGCTTCCCAAACAGTGTTTTCTAAACATAGCTTTTTGAGACATTCTCTGTTGCCAGGTTGGCAAGCAGCTTCTGTGTTGTGTTCTCTCCTGTGGGCTCAGGGTCAGCTTTCTAACAGGGCTGAAACAAAAGCAGCTGTATTCTGTGATTAGCAGCTGGTCTCACCTCTTGGCAGCGTGGCACCTGTGGGTTTTTGCTTCCTTCCTGGAGTGAGGTTGCAGACACTGGGGTCAGGTCCCAGCCTCCAGCATGGTGGGATGGATGGGAGTCGTAGGGGGGTGATGCAGCCGCAGACCTGTCTGCACAGTGCAGGACATAGTGGGGAGGCTGCTGGGTGTGAGTCGTGGCTGAGATGGTTGTGATTTGTTTTCAGCTGTATTTGGAACAGACCCCAGTTGTTACCTTTGGAGTCCCTTTGGGTACTTTTATACTGGAGATAGAAAAATAAAGCATTTAGTTTGTACTCCATAGCCTGATATTCTCTTTATCTTTGATCCCCAAGGAGTTTATTTTTATACTCTCCATTAGTTTAGTGACCCCTAACTGGTTTACAGTTATGCTCCCAGGGGTGGTTTTGCTTACCCTTGTTTGCTGAGTCTCACAGATCTGTGTTGCTTCTCTGCCTATGGCAGCTTCTGAGCTGGGGAAATGTAACTTTAGATAAGCTTTTTATTTTATTTGCAAAAAGAGAGACTGACAGATCAGGTACTGAAGTGGGGTTCAGAGCTTACATAGGAGGGGGACCAAACACTAAAGCCCATAGGAATCACAAGGTTCAGTGGTTCAGGGGTGGAGGACATTGTTCCCTTTTGAAATGCATTCTACCAATGGTCTCACTCCACAGACAGAGGTGGGAAGTATGTTCCCCCTGTGTTAGGCAGGAGTTGAGGGTGTTGAGGGAGTGTTCCTTGCAGAGGAGGACAGGGTGCACCTGCTGCCTCCAGGCTGAGTAACCCCTAGGCTGAGTGGACAGGTACAAGGAGCAGAGGCATGGGGTTGGATTTCCTGTTCTGAATGTGAATCTTTGCCTTCTCTCTGCTTGGGGTCCTTTTCCCATGTCACCGATCTCTCTTGGTCTGATTTCACCCAGGACTGCTAAGGCTGGAGTCCCACAAAAGTATTCAAGGCTCAAAAACTTTTGGCTCACAAATGCCAAATTTTTACCCACCTTTGCCTAGATGGCACTTATTGAGTAAAACCAGAAGCAACCTGGGCTGCTGAGGTGTGTTAATACTGTGCTGTTCTGACCCTTATTCAGAGGGAGACTTCAGAAAGGTATTACCCATTTTATGGTTACCCATTTCACTCTGAACCATTTTGTCCTTTGCCTGGACCTTCAGGCAATCAGTTGGGTGGGTGAGTGCAGGTCTGTTGAAATCAGCTGAGGATGACGTACTACTGGGGTAACTCTTTCTGTAGGCCCACCCAATAACTTTTCTTCTTTTGTTTGTATAAATATATGCATATTTCATTCTTCATCTTTCCTCTGCCATGTCACAGAGCCACAAGCAGCCGAGTGGTGCCATCAGTGGTACAAGATCTTACACAACATCTCCTATTTTAATAACGTGAGGTTCACCAGAGATTGCAGGCATCACAATATGTTGTTTCAGACATGATCACTTCCACATTTCCTTCTTCTGGGAGAAGTGCTGAGGTTTCTTTCCATTATTCTGCATGCCTTCGGTTCAGACCGCACTTTGTGGACAGCAGATGTTTCTCTCTGGCTTAAATGCAAAAACAATTTAATGGAAGATCAAAAAAGTGATGCTTGTCTTGGCCCCCAGCAGATGGGCCACATGTGCTATGGGCAGTTTCCATCAGGTCCCTCTGGAGCTGAGGCAGCCAGTGTCCCCTACTCAACCCCATCATCCCTGCATTCACTGAGAGCACAAAACACAGAGTTGGCCACAAACAAACAAAAAAGAGTGCTGTGGTAAGCAAGGATGAGGAATCTTCTAGAAGTTCTTTTTCTTTGGCTTTTCAAAGAAAATTTGTAGTTCATAATGTACAGTAAGAAGAAGAACGTAAGTATAATTTTAACCTTATAAAAGTAACACTGAAACGGCAAGGTCAGTTTTGTCATCCTGGATCCAACAACTACAGCAAGGGCAAAACCACCCCCTCCCCGTTCTCCTCCCAGTTTCAGAAGAGCAAGACATTCGTGAGGAATAATGCTGGCAGGAGTTTAGCTATGAGAAAATAGAGAGCAAGAGAGATACGAGCAAGAAATCTGCTGAGACCAACTTGTTATTTTTTAGATTTTGAGAGACTGACTCTTTAATGTCTGCTCTGGGAATATCCTTTGGCATCCATCTCCAGGGCCGTTTTTCAGATACTCACTCTAGGCAAAGATGGTCCAGCTCCAGCACTCACATTTTCCCCGAAGCTCAGCATTGCCAGGGTCCACAGCTTTCACATTGTCCCTCTTCTGTTCCTGGGCTCCCATAAAAGCCTTCTGTTTACTTCTCTGACCACATATTGTGTGTTAAGACCTTGTGCTTTATGTCCAGTCAGGACTGAAGCCAGCAACTCTATCAGCATTGTCGCTTTGCATTCATCTGTATCTCAAAACATGGAGGGAATATCTGCCAAAGGAACTGGAGGATTTATATTGAAACAAGCTGGCTTGTAGCATGTAACCATGACCTACAGCAAAGAGTCTTGGAAATCTTCAGGATCAGGGCCCAAAGTAAAGCTCGGCAAAGGGCTGCCCTCTGTGCAAGAGCCACCTAATTTCACATGCAGTTCTGCAGCAGTTGAAACTTCACGGACTGGTGTGGAGCACTGTCTTCTTCACTGACAGTCCACTCTCCTGTGTGGGATGTGGGAGGGGAGGAGGTGGAGGAGGAGAAGTCGTCACCACATCGGTGTGTGAAGGAGAGGAATTCTTGGTGCTGCTGCAGCTCTGCTCTTTGCAGAGGAGGTGGGAGGCAGCCTGGGAAGGACTGTCTCAATGCTGGGACCTGAGGTGCTACCTCCCCCAGCACCACTACTGCTGCCAAACAGGGCTGAGGGAGGGATCTTTCTTCTGTGTTGGCTTGTATTTTAGAATGAAATTTCCCAGCAGCAAGAGGAGGGGAGGAAGGAAATCTTGTATTCCTATAAAAGGATTCCCTGCCTGTATCCCGTGTATGGCGTGTGACTGGGATGAAAATGGGGCAGTAGGAGGAGAATCCTATAAAGCATATTACAGGGTAGAAGGCTCTCGCCTTCTGCTTTTCCCCTCTGCCTTTTATATCTCCAACCTTCAGACAGATCCCTGGAGCTGCTCTGAAGAGAAAGACAAGGAGAAGAAAGCACTCCAATCACACTGACACAATTTCGTTCCTTCAGCAAGCTATGTAGATATTTTTATTTTATAGTCATTTGAACAGCAGAGAGTTTGGCAATAGTGACAGCCTCAGAAGCATGCACTCTGCATTTGCATATGAGTGTTTCCAGCTTGGCTTGAACTTGATGTCTTGGAGGACCTACCATCATGTTGCTTATTAACAAAGCAGCATATTGGAATACCTATCCCACAGGCTCCCCAACAGCATCATGTCTTGACACCCCCAACCTAGAAGCTCAAGGGATGTGACCCAAACTGGAGGGGTTATTACCAAGCACTAAACTGCAAAGAACCTCTGATACTTTTCAGCCAACAGCCAGCAAAGCTTCATTAAGCTGTCAGGATGACCTGCACTTCTTTCCCATCATCACTGTTAATTTAAATTTATTTCTATTCTTTTAGCCATGTCTCAGTAAAAAATTACTGAGGCCAGACTTTCAGCTGGGCATGACTGCATTGGCACAAGCAGTGCTCAGCAGATTTATGCTTCCTGAGGACTGTGCCTGGACCAGCAACTGGACTATTTCATCTGGGTTCCCATCACATAAAACAGGTCAGGTTATTTCCTAAAGCTGCAGAAGTAAGTTGTCCTGGAGTTTGTTTTCAATATACAGTTGTTTTTTATATAGTAACGTATTCCCTAATAGCATTATGTTTATGTTATTCACGTAATACGTTAATCTTCTATTTTTAATAAGATATTTGACTATTATGTTGCAAGTCGTTGCTGCTTCCACCATGATGCTGCAGCATAAATAAAGCTTCTGATGGGATTTTTTCACTGAAAGATCTGGCACTGGGTCTTGCTCTCCCCACTGATATCAGTGAGACTGGCTCCTGGCTGATGAGGAAAGGACCAAACATGTCTGTAACTTTTTAATTTGTTCATGCACATAACTCAACTAGCTGGACAGCTCACTGAGCAGCTGGTGCTCTGCCAAATAAGCCTAATTGTATCTGTCAATGCAAAGCAGGAGTAGCTCCCTCCACTCATTGAGACAGGACCTTGATCCTCAGAAGGCTGAATCGTGGCACTATGAGGAACAAGGAGCTCCCATGAATCACTGCCAGGGGTTTTGGGGAAGGAAAACAAGAGAAGAAAGAAGAAACTAGCTCTGCTGGTGTCCCAGCAAAGCTCAGCAAGATGGGAAGGGACATTGCAGAGTGACAGCCCTGGGCAGCTGAGGCAGCTGTATGCCAGGCTGGACTGCTGCACTGGTTCTTTGCCAAAACGACGGAGCCATCCTAATAAATTCCCCGTGTAAAAAAATATATCTATAAATCGTGCCTTAGAAAGAACAGTGCAGCTGCTAAGAGGGCTGGATGGGGCCAAATGAAATGCTCTAATGCTCTACAATCCGACACCGAGCCGCGACGACTCTCTTTGCGAAGAGTGGCTCTACTTGCACACGTGCGCGCGGGTGTGCGTACGTACGCGTGCCCGTACACGTACACACACCTATAGCTTCATAATCCTGCTGCTGAGGGGGAGGGCACGGGCTGTGGGGGGAGGGGGGCAAGGGGAGAGGCCCCGCCGCTACACGATCATGAACTGGCAGATGTAGGGCAGTTGATCTCTGCACCTCTTGTCGAACCACTTGCCGATGGCGGTCCCCGACAAAGCTGCGCAGTTTTCCAGCTTGCCGCCGTCGGGCTGGGTGGTGATTTCAGTCTCCCAGTTCTTGTAGCGGATGGGGCTGCCCGTCATGTCGACCCACTTGCCCTCTGCTGCCATGTCGTTGAGGCCCAGCCAGATCTCTGCCTCCGAGCCGATGCTCTTGCGCATGTAGTCATAGAGAGCATCGTTCTCCTCCCCGTTCTGGGGGGTGCTGAGCGTGCCGCCCTGGGAGATGCAGTTTTCGCTGGCCTCGTGGTACGTCTTGGTGTCCGAAAATGCCAGGAAGCATTTTTGGTGAATTTTGGTGCCTTTTAGGCAAACTGAGAGGTTGCCACAGGAACAGAACAAAAAGACAGAAGGGGAACTGGGTTTAAAAATGGTGCCCAGGAAGATGCAGCAGCAGCAAACCCAGCAGTCAAACTAAAACCCTCTTCTCTTAGGCCGCACAGCAGCCCTTGGCAGCACAGGATTGCAAGGGCCACCCACCCTCCTATGAAGGACACCGTTATGAGGATGTGCATTCCCTATCCACCAATCACCCGGAAAAATGGAATTTAAGGGTGACCCCACCACCTTCACAAGCTCTGCTGCTGCTGGGGCAGAGGCAAAGCAGGTCCTCCTGCCCCTGCTCTTCCCTAGCCAATGCTGCTCTTTCTCAGATGAGTTTGTTGAAAACAAGTTTTGTCGTGGGCACTGCTGAATGTTGGAGTGTTTGGGGAAAAAGCCTGCATGCCAATTAAATAGTCTTAATTATGCAAGATGAAAAAAAAGGTCTTTTTTAATAAGCTTTGATCAGAAGCGTTGTGCTTGCATAGCTTGAGGTCTTCAGAGGAAGTTTCTGCTTGCCTCTGATTTTAGTGTTAAGAATATCAAATTACTTTGCTTTTCTTTAAGCTCTAAACCTTGAGAGTACAGGGTACTGTAGCTAAATAATACCTAATCAGAGCCACACATTAATATCCAAACCAAGTACTTCTCAATGAATGTGAGCTTGGAACTAAAGCCTTGATTTTGCTTGCGTTCCTTTCTTTTTTTAAGGAGAAAATTCTCCTTAACTTGCATTTTTATCTGATTTCTGTTCTGTATTCTGCAAATCCTGCTCCTATTTGATGCTGGTGGAGTTTGCACAGAATAACTGTGGAGCATGGCTGGAAGATGGACATTTAGGGACTGTTGCCTGTGTATGTTTAATAAAGCAAAAGCCATGCACTGTTCAGCGAGTCCCGTACCTGTCTGGAGCGCTTGCTTCTCCTTCAGTAGAGCAACCTCCTGGGAGATGTTGTCAATCATGGTCTTCAGGTCTTCAATCATTTTGAGGCTCACACCCTCTGCTGGAGAAGTCAAGGAGAGAGCATAACCATTGGTTACATCCCAGGGGAGGCACCCACACCTGTTCCTATCATCAAAACTCCAGTTTTCCTTGCCCTCAGAGAATGATAAACAAAAGGAATCCACAAAGTCAGCACCTGTGCCCCCTCGCCCATACACATCAGTGTGATTTGCTCACTGGCCTGGTTCCACTGTCAACCCAGTTTTCCCAGTTCAGGCTGCCTCTACCTCACCTGTATCTTCAGCATCCCCAGTGTAGGTACTCCAAAACTGGCCAGAGCTGCTCTCCTACTGTGAGAAGACACCTCTTTGTCCAGGGAATTGGTTGCAGCTGACTACTAAAGCCTACATCTTGCTAGGTGTGTTGCCTCTGCAAGGGCTCCAACAAGCTGTTAACTGCTTGTTAACAAGCTTTACCTTGCCTGTCATAAGCATCTAGTAGTCCTTGTAGGGTGAAAGGAAAGGGAACAGTTTGCCCACACATGCAGCAGGACAGGTTTCCTCGAGTGCCAAGGAGATGGGGAGCTGAGGCACCAAGCCAGGCAAGTAGGGAAGCAGCTTGGATGCAGAACAAAATTGCCAGCACTAAGATTACATAGTGCCATGAATATGAAAAGCCAGACACATCAGGAGGAGGGCATTAAAGCTGCTTTACTCATTGCTCAATTAACTTTAATGGATTCACTTAACACTGAGGGCCTAGTTATTATTTTGCTGCCTTTGATGAAAAGACTTTGTGGGAAACGGCTAATTAATCCTGTTTTATTTTTCCATGCAAGCCTCTCTTGCAGCAGAACAAATGTTCCAAAGTTTAAGTAACTTAAGTAAGGGCCATGGCAGAACACTGTCAGTGAGTCTTGCTGGGACAGCTCCTTATGGTGTTCCAACTGGGTTTGCTGGTGGGTTTCCACCTGGAGGGTCCCTGGATAGTTATCTCCTCGATAACTATCTAAGCGCCCTGTCCCTTGTGACGGCCCCATTTCCAAATCCTGGGCCACAAGGTGTTCCTACAGTAGTGCATTCACTGGGACTTTGCGTGGAGAACCAGGACTGGTTAACTTGCTCTTCAGCTACAAAGTGAGTACCACAGCTACGTCAACAGGCATTGAGTTTTCTGTATTATTACTGCAGGGGTTTGTCTCAGCTGTCGTTTCCTCGAGGCTCGCCTCTGCAAGCCCAGGATCAAGCCTGTTTACAGTTTGGGTTTGCTGTGGCTGAAGCCAGCATGTGGGATGCCAACGCTGCCAGTAAGAGCTGGAGCGGGTCCTTGTGCAGCCAACCAGGATTAAGAGTGGGCAGAGGCAAGATGAAAAGGAGACTCGCAGAAAGATGTGGGTCGCAGTAGTCTGTTGGTTTGAAAGCCCGGCCAGAAATGTATTTAATGCTGTAAATGGGAACTGTCACACGCTTTTCCTTGTTCTAATTATACAATGAATAACAAACAAATCCCTCTGTATTTAATTTTAATTATTTAACTAATACTGTATGAAATTTGGATCTATATGTGGGTTACTTAGCTTTGCCTGGACATCCAAACAGGCTTCTGTCCCCCAGAGAAATGAGCACTGCTCTGATTTACAATGTCTGCCATCAAACCTCCCTGACCATCGGTATTTCTTCTGTCACCAGGCATTTCCATGAATGTCACAGCTGTGGCCAAGGGAAGACCCCGCTGGGACTGGTGGGTGCCCAGCCCGTTATCCCTAAGCCAGGGGTTGCCTTTGCCCCCAGGCAGGAGTGCCATCCTCTGCCTCCCCTGGGCACCCTTTCAGGTGAGACCCCCAGAGCTACCAGACAAGGGCAAATGCAAATCCCGTTTGTTCCCCAAGACATCAGGGCTCAGGGAGAGTTTGCGGGACAGCTGCATTTGGAAACATAACTGGGGAGCAATTTGAGGGGGAAAAACCCAATAGCAGGCAAAGTGAATGAGCCTTCTCAGCATTTTCTAAATACTGTGGTTTGGCTTTTCATGTTGAAACAGCACCATTTTTGTTCTGAAGCAGATCCAAATGTAAGCAGTAATTACAAAAGAAAAAAAAACACACCACCAACAAAACCCAAAACAACCCAACCCAAACTGCAAACAAAAGAAAAGCAAAAAGAAAGATAAAATGCTTGGCTCAAATCAGTGCTTTCTTTTCTAACATTTGTGGTTTGGCTGCATAGATTAAAGAAAATAAATCCAACCAAACACCCCTACCCTCCCCTGGTTTTGCCTTGCCTGACCCTCCGTGGCAAAGTGCAGGGGGTGAGCATGGGGGTGAGGATGGGGATACTAGAGGCCTGGGATGAGGATGAGATGGGGCCAACCTGCCTTTGTTCAGAGCAGGAGTGGCTGAGCCCTGGCCCTTGTGGTGGCTGGGCGGGCAGGCAGGCTTGGATGCGGGGAGGAGCTGGAGGCGAGGAGCCTCCTGAGGGATTTGTAGCACTTTCCTCCCTTTCCCCACCCCCGGGCATTGGTAAAAATCTGAAAAATATTAATCAAGAAATGCTGGAAGTTTCCAGTAAAGGCAGGGCAGCCGATCCGCTGTGGGGCTGGATGCCGCTGGCCAAAAAATGCCAAGTTGCCGAGTTTTTGACTTTTCCCCACAGAAAGTTTGATGTCTCCTTTGACAAGAAATTCTGACTAAAACATGCCACCAGCTGTTCCAGATGGCTTGATTTTCAGGACACCTCCCTCAACGGTTTTTAAATCAGAGCACATTTTTCCTGTCAAAAAGGTGATTTTTCTCCCACCTTCTTGTCACCAATTGATTACAAACAGCAGTTGCAGAGACACAGAGAGAAAAATAGGATTTCTCTAAGAAATGTCTTTCTTCAGTCTCTATCTCTAAAATAGGTTTTCTCTAAGAAATGTCTTTATACCTCCAGTGAGTACAATGCATGCATGTGCCTTATGTGAGCCCAAAGGGGTATTTTTTGCTCTAGAAATCAGTCACGAACTGTTTTCTCTGTTATTCTACATCCTGTGAAACAAAATGTGGAATAAGCAGTTATGTTGTAAATTCATAGAAAGATCCAATGGGAGAAAAGGGAAAAATTTTCTCAAGGATGGTATCTAACAAAAACAGCAACCGGGTGAGCACAGAGAGCAGCCTGGCCAAGTGAATTCCAGGGATGCTTCTTCCTTGCTCCCCACTTTGTTCCAAGCAGAAAAGCGCCTGCCAGAAGCGATCTAAGCCCAAGGGTACGCAGTCAGACACAGGCAGGCTCACATGCTGCTTCCCTACCTGCCTTCTCCTGTAGTTAATGTGCCTTGAGTCAGAAGGAGAAAGGATGGGACAGCAGCAAAAAAGGAGAAGGAAAAAAAAGAAACCCTCAAGGGAAAATAAAACATAGGCATAATTTTGTATGCAGTGCCCTCTGGTAAGCCTGAGTAGTCAGAGCTCATGTATGGTGTGACATATACCCGAGGCCAGTGTTTTTATGGATTATGTATTTTCTGCCTACTTTTGTCTCCAAATCAGTTGTCATCTGCCACTTACTTGCTTCT
Organism: Empidonax traillii; assembly: GCF_003031625.1. NCBI lineage: Eukaryota > Metazoa > Chordata > Aves > Passeriformes > Tyrannidae > Empidonax > Empidonax traillii. The sequence goes on from NW_020956246.1 coordinate 21,547, forward strand.
GAAAAAAAAAGAATGAGAAGGGGTGGGGAGTTATAGCAAAGGGGATTTTAGTATAGGAAAGGTTTGGTACGAACCTTAGAGAGCACATGGAAAATGCATTGCCCTCTGAAACTCAGACCAAGCTGTCCCAACAAGTTTACTCAAGGTAGGAACCCACCAGAACCATTTCAATATCCTCAAGTATTTTACAGAAAAGCTACACAATCATCCCCACGGGGGAAGGGGGTGGGGTGCAGAAAAAGACACTTTATTAAATTTTTAAAGAAGTGTCACTGAAGCCCTGTTAAATGCACAAACAAGTGGACTAATTGCAAGCCCCCCCCCCCCCCCCCCCCCCCCCCCCCCCCCCCCCCCCCCCCCCCCCCCCCCCCATCCCCACCGAGCCCTGCAAAGTTTCCTTGCAGGGAAGGTGCCGCTGCCCCCTTACCTTTCTTGGAAGCCGCCGGTTTCTGCCGGACTTTGCCGTTCTGCTGGTCGGAGACCTGGGCGAGGGAGAGGAGGCAGAGGAGGAGGCAGGCTCCCCGGAGCGCCATGCCGCTGCCGTCTGGTGCCGAGCGGAGGTGGAGTGGCTCCGCTCTGCCCTCGCACAGCCGCCTGGACACCGGCTGGAGTCGGGAATGACTGTCCCAGAAAGCCGCCCGCTGAGCCCGGGCCAGCGGCAGCCTCCCGGCCCCGGGGGGGTGTTCGGGATGCTCCGGCCAAGGCTGAAAGCCTCCCAGAGGGGTTGCATTTCTTAGCGCTCCGCTTGTTTTTGTTAAAAGGAGAAAAAAAGAAGGGAATGAATGTACTGAATGTCTCGGCTAAGCTAAACATAAGGAAAGGCTGGGAGTATAGCTGGAACGACTTCCCACGGCTTTTAGCAAAACGCCTCGGGTTTGATCGTGCGTGTCAGCGATGGCAACAGCAACATGAAGGTGTGAAACAGCGTTTGGGTGGCCGAGGGAACAGAGAGGAGCCATCTGCCCCGTAGCCCCTTGGAAGGGATGTCCGTGAGGGATGCTGCCAACAGAGGCAGAGGACTGAGTGCCCCGGTCCCTACCATGGTGTGACATAGGGCCTGGCATGGAGGTTCCTAGTTTAACCCCTCTACGAGTTGCTGCTGTGAGCCCCTCTGGCTGAGCACAGCCATGGCGGGTCAGAGGTTGTTTTTTTTGTCCTGGAGTAATCCTTGCTCGAAGTGTAGGATGGCTCTAACACCTCACAACACCAGTTCCACTGTGGCTTTGGAAGGGTTGTCCTGCCATCATCGCTTCTCCTTGAGAGATGAGACTGGTACCTCATGCTCACCTCTTCCCAGCTCTTCATGGGGTCCCCTCTGGAGGGTCCCTTGCTGCAGAAACACCCATTTCTCTGCTCACTGTGGGGATGGGAAGCAGGTGCTGGGCAGCCCTGCCAGCTGTGGGCAGAGCCATCCAATGCAAGTCAGCTGCTTTCTCCCCGAAGACGATATCTTATTTGCCTTTAGACAGTCACAGTTTGAGGGAAGCTTCCAACATGATAGGGTTTGACCTCTAACTTTGGGATTCCCTCCCTCAAAAAGGAGTTTGCACAGCAGCCCTGTGGTGCATGTGACTGTGCCTTTGCTGTTGTCCAGCTCCCAAATTTATAGGATAAGGCTTTGGTCTGTGCCTATGTGAGGGGCAGCTTGGTGACACCCCTTCTTGGCTGTGGGACCTGCTGGGGCTGTGGGGCAGGAGGGGCTGACCTAGTGTTTGCTCACCCCTTTTCCTTGCCCTGATGGCTGGGGACAGCGTGTGATTCCCATCCCCAGACTTAAATTGCCACTGCTGGGGCCATTCCAGTATACATCACTCTCCTCATGGTGATTCCCATCCTCTGGAGTGAGGACAGCTATGTTTGCTCTACTGTCCTCTGCCCCATGGCAATTTTGCAAGGACAGGGCTGGTCAGTGCTGTGGAGATGCCTGGCAGCAGCATCACATTTAGACCCCAGAAAGATCTGAGTGGCACCTTCCAGGAGCGTGAGACTTTTTTGGTGGCAAATGCAACCCTACCACCAGACCACACAGTGGCTTCATGTGCTTTTCATTTTCCAAAATTGCTCTCAGTTCTGTAGGATAAGAAACCAAACATCCACTCCAGAGGTTTTAACCTAAACAGAGGGCTGCTCATCAAGTTGCTCCTTAACCCTTTCATTGCCCTGACTGGTAGCTAGAGGTGTTTCAGCTCTGCCTCAAACTTCCAGGCAGCGGGAAGGTGAGATCTCAGCCTCTACACCAAAGGGACCATGTTTTGGCAGGCCTGGGCTAAAGCATGGATGAAGAAAACTGGGAAGATGTTTGACCTGTTATTGCAGATGTCCCCCTAAGAAGAAGGCTGCTCTCTCTATATATACCAAGTGAATTGCTTCTGCCTGGTGCTGGACCACTTCCCTTCCTGCTCTAGAAATACTCACACCAGGTGCACTTTGCACTTAGGAAATCTGGCATGTGCCAGGGTCCATAATCCAAAGAATCTCATGGCTGAGTCTGTCAAAGCACTGAGACACTTCATGAGGCATGGTGGTTCTGAGAATCTTCACACCCACTGCCTTTGAGTCCGGCTGAGTACGTGAGGAATCTTCCTCAGGGCTACCTGTGTGGTTAGGTGGCCAAGAAATACTTACAAATTTGTGTCTTCACTCAGCTTGGGGAATGTTCAGGCTTCTAAATACCCCTAGAGCTGTAACAGGTGACTGGGATGAGCGGGACTTGGGATGGGGGAACATGTTCTACAAAAAAACAGGGTCCCAGCCTGACTTCTTGGAGCTTTAGGGCTGGGCTGTGCTGAGCAGCACTGCAGACCACTGCCTGGTTTTTGGGTGGAGTGGTCATTCAGCAGCTGCAGCACAAGCAGGTGAGCCCTTCCTGCAGGAGGAACAGCAGCAGTTTGAGCAAGTGGAGGAAACTCATGCAGAGAGGGGAGGGGAGGGGAGGGCAGGCATTTTTTTTGAGAACAAAGTGCTCCAGACATCAACCATTGACCTTAAAACCTTTTCTGACAATTTAAGGCAAAATGCCACCCAGCACAAAGTGAACCATTGGAGTTGTAGGAGCATAAAAGATAAACAGGGTGGCTGGAAAAAGAGCTGCTATTTAGTTTGGCCAGCACTGTGTTACCCTGCTTCACACTTTTGCTGAATAAGGAAAACCCTGCCCTTATGTCCTACCTGAACAGAAGCTCCCTTACAGTCCAAGCTTTTGAAGCCAAGGAGGAATGGGTTTGATTTTCACTGCCCTTTACCACATGTACTACTCCCACTCAAACTTAAGCCAGAAAATATATATTTTGGGGATTTACTGTTCTCCTGCCTGGACTATCCCAAAATGGGATGGAGCCCAAGAGATGCCAGACACCTACATATACATACATGTTCCCTTCCCTTGACACTTGAAAGCAGTTTTGGTAACTCAGCACCTCCCAGTTTTCCTTGGCTCCAGGTACGCTCGCCTGCCTTTGCTTTGATTCATGTCCTGCCAAGCTGGGAAAAAACCCAAAATGTTCCCTTTGCTGCCGTATGTGAAATGAATGGCTCTGGTGTGGAGTCTGACAGTGATCCCTAACCACGGACGGATTTCTGTGTGTCTCTGGGACCCACCGGAGTGTTGCCCAGCTGAAACAAGAAAGGAAGGTTGATTTTTCATTAGCCCCTGAAGAGCAGGTCAACAGCCAAGGGGGCCTCTCTCTGCACCAGCCAGCAGGTTTTGTGCTGGATGCTACCATCATTGTTCTGGAAGAGGAGAAAAATGAAAATAAGTAGACTCAAACCACTTGTTTCCAGCTGCAACACCTCTTCACAGAGGGCTTTGCCCCAACTCTGTCCTATGGAGACTGGGGAAAAAAAAAAAATCCTTGGCATTACAAAAGCTGATAAACCCCCACAAACCCAGATGATGGAAACAAGCTGAAGTGTTGCTGCAGTGGGCCCAGTGAGGATGCTACAGGGAACAGCCACCTAAAAACCTGTACCCAGCCCATCCCCTGCCCAGGCTCCTGCTGAAGCCAGAGGCTGCAGTTCCATTTAAATAAAGGGCTATCAATGGACCTTTGTTGGCTCTTTGGGCAGATATCCTACTTTTGATCCCAATGATTCCTGCTTCTTACTAAGGAAGGCCTGGGAGGTGAGTAGAGGTAATCCTTTTTATTAGATGAACTGATAGAACTGGAAGTCATCAGCAAAATACTAAAATTATGCCAAGAAAACAGGTTTTTGTCCATGTTTTTTTACATCTGTGCAATTACGGATTTTACTTCCAAGTAAAAACACTTTGCACCTTGGCTTCAAGCCTGGTCTCCTGGTCAGAGAGAGCAGCTCTTTTATGCTGTAAGGTAACTGAGGTTGAGATGAAAAAAAAAGAGGGCAGAAGAACCTGTGCTTATGGAAACCATCCCAGGGCTGCAGGGAAGCAGTCAAAAAAGTTTACGTGGCTTTGGGAAACCCAGTAAGTAGGCTGCGATGCTGAATTTGGAAGGCTTTCAGTTAGCAAAACGGTGGTTGGAATGAGCCCACAAAAGGAGGTTGGATGCTCCTGGCAGCGATACAAACCTGTGATTTCGTGCCCAGCTAGGCAAGGAAATGGGCAGCGAGATCAGAGGCTATTTTGCTTTGGCTCCTAGGAAAAGAGCAGGTATTGCCAAGCCAAGAAATGAAGTAGCGCCACTGCACAATGGCTGGAAAGTGCAAGGGTGGACTGGATAACAGTATTCACACGGTATAATCAAGATCAGCAACTACCAGACCTGGCCTTTCAAGGCTAAGCTACCAGTTCAAAGGCAGGCCACCGCAATGCAGAACGATGCTCGCTCTTTGTCTGCAGCACCCCCTCCTCTGGGAACGCTCCTGCCTCCCCCACCAGCACTGACAGCAGGAGAGCAAAGGGGACACCCAAAGCACCTTTACGTGTAGGACTGTAAAGCCTTGGTCCATGGCTGGGGCAGCCCACTGGGTTTCACACCTCTGCTCCCTTGACCAAATCTGCTCTGCAGGGGTAGGATCCGCGTCCCAGCGGCACTGCAGTGACCTCAGAGAGGAATGGGAGAGAAACAGCAGTGGATAGTAAAGAACATGCTGTGAGGAAGTGGGGCTCACAGAAGAAAATCTCTGATATTCATTAGCCGCTGCCTGAACTCGTGCTGGCATCACTCCTGATCTCCAGCAGCATAAACATTGGAATAGGTTAAAATGGAAAGAGCCAAATCTATGGATCATTGTTTTTGAGGCCAATTGAGAATAAATGCAATAATAGTTCAGGAAAGGGTGGTTTTCGTAAGGACAATTATGAGGAAAACCAAGGAGTCAGCACTTCGCCAAAATGTTATCCCAAACATCAACTTTAGGAAACTGGCTCAGAGCCTAAGGAGGGAACCTTCTAATCACATCCCATGGCAAGCATGGCTCACATCCCCTCCTCACATTCACCAGCGGTCACAGAAGGATCCATGCTACAGTAGATCCTCAGGCCCTAAACTGAACCCGAATGAGGAGAATTTGAACTCATGTAGTATCAGCTGCTTAAAATTCTCCTGTTTCCAAAGGAACTGCACCAAAGGACTCACGCTTCCTTCTGTTTGGAGGATGCACCTCCTGGGGCTAGGGGTAAATCCAGTCGTCTTTACTGCTTTGTTTTTCTTCCCATCATCCACTTGCCAAAGTCCAAACAGCTAAAGGAAAACTGCAGTCAAGTGTCTAAATCTAACACCAAAACTCTGGAGGAACTCCTAATTGTGTAGGTTCGCTGAGCAGGCTGCACAAAACTGCCTGTCACAGCATCAGTTCGAATGCAGTCACCATTGAAGTCATTATTTTAGGACTGGCGAGCAGAGGTTCTGTCAGCTTATGCTTTTACTGCACATTGTTCCCACCTTTGAGCAACTCGTTTGCTTTCATATTGCTGTGGGTGCTGAAGTCAGGATTGTAAGAGAATTTCAACTTCAGCACCATTAATTGCTTTATTTTTTTAAGTTAGAGAAAAGTTTGCATGATCAGACAGCAGGAAGAAAGCAATCCCTGCCCTTGAAAAGCCTCATCAGGTTAAAGCTGGTCTCTCTCTGGAGGGAAAGAAGAGAGGTAGGACTTAAATCATGACTTTTCAATCCATATGTTTCCAACTATGGAAGTACCAAAACTTACCATTTGCCAAAACACAGAGAGAGCGTGAAAGTGGGAGAGCTCCTCTGGAAGAGGGGGCCTGCAGGCTGGTGGCTCCAAGTACCTCCAACACCTGAGCACAACTGGCTTGGCTGTGGTCCCTGCCCTGCTGGCTGAGTGGAGAAGGGTCTCTGCACATCAGAAAACCATCATCAGAAAAGGCCAAGATTTCATTTCCTCTTACCCCTCTGAAGGTACAAGCTGAGGGGCTGCAGCAGCTATGATGATATCAGTCTAAACGAGGGAGATCACCTCGTCAACAAATGGTGTGACTTGAAAATTCAGGCGTGCCTGTGCTGCTGATCTTACCCAAATTTTGAGAACAGGATAGCATCAGAGACGTTCACAGAGCTCGTAAGATAATCACAGCTTTATTAAAAAGTGTTCCAGTCGATGAAACTGAGGTTGAAACCATCACCAGGGAGTCATTAACAGCATGTTTGAGATTCTAATGTTATTTTGCAGGAACAGCAAAAACGTCTTTGTTACTGGATAGCTGGAAATGCAGTTTATCCAAGGAAAAACCAAAGCACTGCCCTTTCTCTGTGGGGAGACACGTACCAAAGTGCCCTGCTGTGGCCTAGCACTATCACTGGGAGTCTGGTACCTCAGCAAAGGAAAAGAAGCCTCTGCGAGGCACAGCTAACAGGAGCAGCCACATTTTGGCTTAGAAGGAAAAGCTACCTCACGTGGGCAGGGAGTGCAATCATGCAGGAGTGCACTAGGAGACAAGGAACTGGGGAGCAGGGAGAAATAACACAGAGGCTGATGGCTGAAGAGATTCAGTACCATTTGCAGATCTGCTCTTGCATTTAATTGCTCAAGTGTGTTAGAGGAAAGGAGGCTCTGGGGTAAGGACTGGAGCACACAGGTCTCATCAGTCATAGCTTTGCTTCTTCCACTCTCTGGGTCTCAGTGGCTGCTGACCACAGGCAAAGTAAACCATAACCACAGCAGGGCCGGAGAACATCGCACTGGTGAGGAGGGCAGTGGCACCTGCTGAAGTTCAAAAGAAAAGCTGGAGTCCTAGCAGAAGTGGGTAAATCTCAGTTAATTCCTATTTACAAAGAAAATGCAGAAAAACCTTATTATTAATGTTGAATAAGAGTGCAAAATCCCTGAAAGAGAGATCTGCACATGCCAGTCTCACAGGAGCTGTGAGCAAGCTCTGGTTCACGCCAGCTTGTCTTTACACCAGGCTGTGATGAAGCAAGCTTTCATATAAAGCCTGCCTGTACGTGGCATAGCCTCACTCTTCCCCGCTGCCTCCACCTCTGCCCACAGGGCAGAACAAGCTCCCATCTCCTCCCCAAACCACACAGCTGCAATTTTGAACTGCAGTTGCAAAACGCTGGCTGACAGGATTCCCGAGCTTGGTAAACTTGCCAGCTCCACTGACCCACAGCCTAGCCCTCTCCTGCTCCAAGAAGACTGCCCTTGTGAAGCAGGTAAATTTGAAGTGTGCGCTTTTTAGGCAACTTGAGTAAAAGTCTAGCAGGAGCTGATAGACTCCTCACCTCTAGTACACAGCTTTCAGCCTCTTGACACTCCCAGCAGAAGCAATTAATTTCTGGGACAAACAGAGAGCTATCCCTCTCCACAGATGTTTCCTCTTAGTTCTACTGGACTCGAGTCAATGAAAACGTGGCAGTATCTGCACAGCAACACATGGAACTTTCCACCAGCCCAGACGGGAACAGGAGCATTCTCAGTTGAAGTCTCTATTAAAAATCTGCAATAGAAGGGAGGGGTTAAAGGGAACTAAGAAAATGGAAATGGGCAGCATAGCCCTTAGCATGCCTGAGAACCACAGTCTCAAAGATTTCTTGGCAGATAATGTATCAGCTGGGAGAGCTGCAGGACCTTTTACCCCTGTCAGAGCTTTGTTTATCCATCTGGGACATGAGCTGGTAGCAACAAACCTCCAGGGGCAGCTGAGACCAACTAGCAGCTGTCTAATACTTTTGGCTGGGCTTGCTCATTATTTATATCTCAGGGTTTGAAGCAGACCCAGTCTGAACTGGGGTCACACTCCAGCCCACTGCTTTTCCAAGCCAATAGATGGGAAGCAGTGAGTACAGGAGGAACAGGACCCCTTGAGAGCCCCAGTGCATTCTGTGCCTGCCTTACCCAGCTACAGAAGACCTGGGGGAGGACATGCATGCTTAGGGGAGGTGCTGCAGATGCTTTCACCAGGTTAATTTAGAGTGTTGCTCTGAGGAAGTGCTTGGCACCGAATATTTTGTGACCAAGGTAGCCATTTTTGTATAGACAGCTGTTCCTTGGGCTGGCATCAAACACAGATGCTGAGGTACCAAGACTTTTCTTCCTAGGTATCTTGAGCACATAAGTATCCTGAATCTCAGACAGCTGAATAGTTGATATCCTTAGTAAGAAGTGGGGAGGAAGTGCACATATATTCACCTCCACAGAGGGTCAGTTGAAACACAGTAATGTTACTCCCACCACCCCTCCAGCTCTCAGGAAATTAAGTTTAAAATTAAAAGGATCTGGAGAGGGGGACAAGAAGCATCTTAAATGATGTAACTTGCAAAATGCTTGGAGATCCTTCAGCTGGAAGGCTACAGAGAAATACACTATTAATACCATGTTACAAAATTCATCCTGAGCGTCACTCAGGGCAGCCTTTTGGTATCCAACCAAAAATCTGTAATAAAACAGGCAACAGCTATTCAGAAAATGGCTGAGGTTCAGGACTTGCAACCTCATTTAGATTAACCATTTTCTGAAACATTAAACAACACATGATCAAACAAAAATTGACTGTGACAAGTTTAAGGTACTTTAAATGTTTTTTCTCCCTTCAGTTTTCTTTCATGTTTTTACAAGTACCTTGAATGGCAAGGATGGATCACAGCTACTGTAAAGCTGATCTCAGGTTAGTGTTTGCCTCACACAGAATAACTCTACTGAAGTGATTAAAGACTACGTATACTGACTGTCACTTTTTGGCTCTATTACTATGTAGCACCATCATAACCTACCTAACCCATCACTTAAGGTACTGAAAAAATCCCAACTCTTTAAAATACCAATCTTGGCCCTTCCCCTTTTTCCCATCAAAAACGTTACAGTCAAGAGAACATTCTTAATCTGATATAATAAAATTAAAACAGGAAATTCAGAAAACATTACTCCTGGATTATTGTAATAACTTCTGCCATAATGTTTGTTCAGAACAATCCTTCTAATACATGCAGCCAAAGTATTAACTTAAAAATCAACTTCTTCCATTGATTTCTTCCGTCTGTTGTCTCTTCTTATCCTGCCAAATCAACAGCTCTTACTCTTTGTTGCGCCAACCAACTGATGTAGGGAGGGAATCCACTGCTTTCAACACCTGGTGATACAACTTGTTAGCATGCCTTATCTGCCATCTTCTGTCTTTCCCTGTGAAGGATCATTACTGACAGACACTGCGCTTTTCCAGCTGAATTGTCTGACTCTTAAAAATTAACTCCTTTTCCCTTCTACCTTAGCCATGCCTCTTCTCCTTAGCCACTGTGAGAAGCTGTGGCTAGGCTGCTATTGCACCTGCTGGCAAAAGGGACGGGTAGAGCTCCAGTGAGCAATGAAATCGTGGTTTAAAATACAAATTGGAAACCTGGGAACACGTTTTATTTATAGTAAAATCTAACCACATTTTAGTGGGAGTTTGAAGGAAGGCTTCCACCTAGTGCTATTCTCATTAGTGCTGCACAGCCCCACATACGCTCTAGAACACAGCATCTGGTCTACAGAAGTGGAAGGCATGGTAACAGAATTAAGTGGAACCTACACCAGTCACTCTTGAAAGGAGACTCAAGAGCTTCCCAAGCAGTGGCACCAATTGCTGCTGGTGCCCTTCCCAGGTGCGAACAGCGACCCGTGTGGAAATGCTTAGGAAAATTTTAAAAGCCTCTTAGCCGGAATGAGAACTGTACTGGAACAAAAAAACCCCAATCTTTTCTTTATATACAAACGCACAAGATTGCACAATTAATTAAAAACAGTTTCGAACATTTAATAAAATCTCATCCTAGAAATCCAACTTTTGGCCGTGATGTCCCCAAACTCTCTTCTTCGTCCAAAATCTTCTGAAGGGCTATGTGCAGTGACTTGCCTACTCGTTGTCCTGTCTGCAATGCAAAGAAAGCAAAACAAATCTGAGACATATGCTTATTAACAGGAGACAACTCTTACGGAACACTTCCTTTTGACAAATATTTTCCCTTTGATGATTCATATACACCAGCTGGTATCACCAAAATACGCTTTTAATTAAGAAAAATAATGGTGGTGGAAGTTTCATTTTAATTTGATTAAGTTTTGGAAAAATGCACCCATAAAGGCAGTGCTCTCATTCATCAGAGAAGCATTCCATGATCATTAATACCAGATCTGTGCACCGCTGGATCATCCAGGAATACAAATTAAATTCACATCAGGCACAAGCACATACTCAAATTAGCCAGCACACAGCATGAAGCAATATTCTAGCTGCCAGAGGACAAGAGACACCTGACCAGCAGAGAAGCCTACTAACAGAAAATTCAGTGAACTCTTCTGAAGGTGCTCAGAATCAGCAGAGTGAATTTAGACTAGCTCAACACTGTGTTCTATGGCCAGAAAAGTGCTAAATGCACAATGGCTGCATCACCAAATCAGTCTGTGGGCAGATCATTCATATGACTTGCAATTCTTTACTGTCCAAGGGGTTAACACAATGTCTTCCTTACAAAAGTAAACTCCAGCAGTGGAAAACCATCAGGATTAGCTCTGACACCAGCCTCTACTCTCTTTCCCCCTACCCCCCCACCAATTGTACTGTGGAAGCTACAGAGCAAGGAAACATCGGGCAATGCTGAAATAAAGATCTTAAGGCAATGGTGCCCATTAAAGCTTTCCCAGGGTTCCTCTAAATGATCTGAAATACAGACTCCATACAGAGATCAAGAGAGCCCACCTATCCCTGAAGAGCCAAAGGCAGGTTATATTAAACTGAGTTTGTTAGCTCCTGATCTACGCAATGAAGCCTAGGCCTGCCATACAGCTGACACAAAGCTCTCTTTCGCCTGATAGTGACAATTATTGAGCCACGGGTGCACAAACCTTAAAATAAGATACATTTTTAATTGAAGAACCAGGTGACAGAACATGGCCCATGGTACCAAAGGAAGTTTGGGAAGAGCTTTGATGCAGCAGGGTAGCTGTCAATCCTAGATACTATGAGTCATGCTAAATAAAGGGGGCAATAAACTGTCCCAACAGTTCTGCACTAGGACAAAGATCACTGCAGCAATCTGGAGTCCCAAGTAGTGATATACTTTCTGCGTTCTACTCCTCAAATGTAGGACAATGTCACTCACACCAGGTCAAAGTGAATGGGAACTGTGCAGAACTTTGGTATTGACACAAGGCTATTGGTTTCTTAATCCTGCTCGCCTCTCTAATGGATCAGATCACAAAAACTTAGGAAAATAAAGCCTAATGCTGGCAGCTTCCCAAAACTTTCCCATGAAACTCCCTTACTAAGAGATATGCCCTAGAACGTCTGTTTACTACAAGGCAGGGAAAGCTGACACTCTGACCTGCAGCCAAATCATTATGGAATGGAGGTGTCAAACACGGGTTATGCATCTTCTCCAATGGATATTCCCAGGCCTTTTTGTTTTTCTTGGTATCCTAATCAGGCTGCTGAGTTTAGGGCAGGGTCAAGCAGATAAACTCTTGACTTTCCAGAAAATATATTGGGGTTTTTTTGATCAACTTTCTCTCTTTCAAACTCCTCAATATTCAGGAGGGAAGGCTTCTTCCAAAGCACGTGAAATATGGCACAAGTGATCAGCTTAAGCTTGTAACTCCCTGCACCAACAAGCAGGGACAAGTTCACTAATGTTCTTCGCAGAATAGGATGGTTTGAAGATTTCCCATGGTTACCTTCCATATGCATCTCTGACCAGTGTTTAGAAGTGCATTACATAACCCCAGGCACAGCCTTTGGTGGGGGGGGATACTACGGAACTGCAGAAGTTCATTTCCTGTTTAGGGCTCAATGTAGAGTGAAACTGGTGATCAAAACAGAAGCTCCATCAAAGCTTGGTGCAGGGAATTGGCACTGAGGCCAGCTTCTTCATGAACCTGTATCTAACTTAAGCACCAATCTCTCTAGCAGCCCTAGACCCAAAACTTCAAGTTTTCTATGACATTTAGTCAGCATTAGACACAAAATCCATCAAGGAAGACACATCAGATGCCCACAGGAAGTTAGGTTTCTTTAGGGTGCCAGATTAGAGATAACACCTCTCTATCAAGATAAGGGAGAAAGCAACATCTCTGAACACAAATGAAAACCCCACTGGTACCACCAAGATTAGCACTCTGTATTGACATCATGACACAGTCAAGTGCCATATATACTTAAGCACATAATTTCCACTTGAGACCAACTATTGTCAAACTTGGCTCCAACTTCTGCATTCCTCACTACAGCCAGGCTGAAATTAGTCCTGTATCTCTTGGAAACAGAGTCAGCCTGAAGTATCTAATTTTCATCCTGATTTCCAAGCTCAAAACCCATTTCTGTCTCACGCTCAAGGCCAAACTCAGGCATGAGAATTTACACTGCAGAACATATTTAAGAAGAGCCTGAAGAAAGATTTAAAATGGAATTCTTACACGGATGTGGACAAGATCCAGATACTAGTATTTTTAAGAAATAGGGGCAGATCAGAAACTCAATGAAGAAGAAAAGAAAAACAGTAAAATGAGAACAGTAAGCTTATAATAAAACAAATGAGTTGTGCTGGAAGAGAACACCATGCACTAGCAATTCAAAAACACCATCTCTACTTTTATAGGGACTATACCATGTTAGGTGTTTTGCTATTTCAGTTTTTAAGAGAAACTATAAAAGAGGGAACACGTTCTTCAAAAATACTCTCAAAGTTTATCAGCTTAAGCTTTACTGCCTTACAGCTGTGAAGTATTCACCTGAAACATATGTGAGTACCATACATTTCAGGCACCTAGAAGTTTTAGATAACATCCATTCACATTAGAATTTTTTTCAAAGAAACCACCTGTGACCTTTACAAAGTCCCTTGTGCACCTCATCAAACCATCAAGATTTCTGCTATAGAAGTCCTTACTGCAGCTTTCCATATACACAAGCTCTCATTCATCCAGTATCATCCAAGACAGTCAGCTGCTCAAAACTCCTTACCTCCATCATTTCAAAAATACTCTCGGGATCCAGGCTACCTTTCCCCACTTTCTTCATAGAAGTGAGGGCGCCTTTACTGGTCACAGAAATAAGCAGGCTTGCCAAAGAACAGGCTTCTTCCTGAAGGGTAGCATCCACCACGTGCCTATATCCAATCTGTAAGTTAGTGACAAAATGATGTATTAATTCACAGTTTGCTAAGGCCTTCCATTAAGAAGTTAACCTGTGAGTGGCAGCTTTGTTAGTTATCTACAGTCTCATATCCTAATATCATGTGGCCTTTTTAAGTGGTCTGAGACTGACTTGATAGCACAGTATTTAAACAGCCTCTGACTCCAAACTGTGTACATACACAACAGAGGTGAGATAACCATGTCACTACTTCATACTGTTTTCCTCTCTACTGTCTTTCATCTATATGAAACTCCCTATTCCCATTTCCCCCCCAGCTCCAAGTGTGGACTTTGCTCCCCTCTAGGTGAAAATTACACATCCCGAGACTCAGATGAGCCCTCACTTCAGCAATGGCCTCTGCTATTTATGCAACTTGCTTAAAAGAAAGGCCACACAAACTTTCAGGTAACTAAGCAAATCACTAACACTTGCAATGGAAATTGCAGCATCCCTAAAATCAACTGTGTTAGCTGTGTGCTACATATGGAAAACCTGTTTGAAAGGGAAGGCACGGTACTGCGCCCACGAAATCGGAGTTCTGTCCCCAGCAACAAATACTCATCACGTAATTCCAGGCAGATGACACAACCTCTGCCCCCCACAACAGCCACTTGTTCTAACATACTGAAGTATCTGCTGCTATGTTAAGCAAGGAGCAGATAAAAAACAATAAACAATTCTTCTGCATGCAAGAAGATGCGTATAAACGCATCAAGTAGAAACCCACAAGTCAGACCTGCAAAAAAACCCCCTTAATCAGTAAAAGTTCTTTCTAATTAGGAGGTCAAAGACAAACAAATATCTACATAGTGGACACTGACCGTTTCTGTAACACAAATATTATCTCTAGGGAAATAATAAATGGCAGGTGATACTAAAAGAAACTGAAGTTTCTAGGCAGAGGGTCAGAAATTTATCATGCTCACTTTGCTCAGCGTGACAATACAGGGCACCTCCTCTACATTAAGTCGAATACAATCGTAAGGGTCATCCGACAGCTCAATCTCTTTGGTGCCTTCTTCATCCTCCAGAACACGCACTTTGGGTATTCTGTGGAAACAAAACGTGCAAAATCATTGCCAGAACAGATAACAAATAAAGCTGCTATACAGTCACAACTCCAGGAAGTGCCTTTTCTTCTAAATGAGGCAAAATGTTTAGGAAAAAAATCCAGAATGTGATCAAAGTATTAACAACTCACTCTCCAAGACTAGGAAGAAAACACTGTAAGTGCAAAGACATTTGGATAGGATCATCATATTTATATCACTCAGACCATCAGATTTTGAGTTGGTTTTTATCCTATTATGTGGGGAGAGATTCTTTTGGAATTTGCACAAATCAGGTCTGAATAATTCTTTGTACTTCTGCCTGGATGTATAGGAGAGAAATTACCAAGACTGAATCCTTTCATACCGTGGTTCCCAACTTTGCAAGCAACAGTAAAGTCGACAGAATTACAGTAATTACATTCCTTGGCAAAGCTGTGACATCAGTAGCAAATACAAGTAGTAAAGCCCTTCAGGAAAGAGCAACACTAACTAAGGGAGACTTGGGGTAAAGAGAAAGACAACATTAGCAAAATCCTTTCTCTTTAGCGAGATGGAAAGATTGGGAGGATATTCTCATTCTTCCAGAAGCCAGAAGACTCTTCTGTTGTGAGGACAGATATACAAGGGATATATAACATACAAGGACAGAGCAGGAATAAAAACCAGGCAGAAATCCAAGAAATGCTCTCCTCTCAGTTGTGAATGATGAGCTCCCTCACAAATGAACTAGATGGGCTCCTTATCAGTGGTACATATATTGTATTTGTGACAGACATTTAATGGGAGGCACTTTTCTTAGCATAATGAATAAAATAATTTAAAACGATTTAGTAGAAGATGGTACCTCAAGCTGCCAAGAACATCAGCATCTTACATACCCTCATTTATCCAGGTGCCCGTTAGGATGGAAAACTGATAGAGAAACTTTGCATTACTGGCCAGTAAAACCCCCCCAGCTCCCATACTACTTTTTTTTCCTTTTTTTTCCACATATTTGCACTTGAAAACAAAATATTTCAAGACATCCCCTGACAGCTAACTTCAGTAACCACAGTCTGGTTTTATATTAGTACTTTTACAGTAGCACTGTGTTTATAATTAGACTCTGGAGGTTACATTCTTTTATGCTGTCTCTAAGAAATCTCTTCTTTTGGAAGAGGAAGAGATAGGGACTGATTTGATGAACATTTCCCCTACCAATACAAAGTGACATTTTATTGTTCCCTGGAAGAGTATGTTAGTTATTAGTTAGCTAAATAATATATTAGTTTATATATATTAGTTTAATATATTATTATATTATATTAGTTAGCTAAAAATCTTAGTGGCAAGTACTTCACAGCAGCTAACCCTGCTCCAGTGACAACAAATTCCCTACAGGCCCAATGGCCTGGGCCAAGCCAAAACTAAGACTTTGAGTAAGCAGAACAATTGCGAAGTGTACTTTTTCCTGAAACAAAACTCCAAATGCTTTCAAACTCATTAGAAATGCCTCGAAGCCTATTTTCAAGTACAAAATATTCCATTAAAAATGGACGGAATAAAGTCACAAGGTGACTGATCCTCAAGCTAAGCAGGACAGTGGACAACACTGGGAAAACAGCCTAGTCAAGAAGTGTATGTGCCAGAGCAGTGTTTAAAAAACAAAGTAACATTTCAAGAAAATCTGTGAGATTAAGCAATTTTTAACTCCATACTAAAATAGCCATGAAACCAGAGCAGTGTTTGGTCTGCAAGAAAAAGTTGCCAGAATTAATACCTGAAAAACGCTTGCAAGGAGCTTTTTTGGCCAAGCACAGATGAAAGAGGTGTAAATTAGAACTTTTGCAATGGCAGAAAGATCAGACACAAGCATCGTAGTTGCATAAAAAGGGAGTATACGGACACAGAAACTAGGAAAAGGGAATGTAGCACAAACTATTTCCAGAACATTGGAGATTTCCTCTCTCAGCTTGTGAATATTTATCTTAAGAAGTAGCTGTACATGTTTACTTTGCAGCTTTTATTTTTCTATTTTGATTCCTGCAACTAATCAGGGCAGAAATCTGTACAGCGAGACTCCGTCAAGTAACAAACAATGCTGTTTTCTGTGTGCTGCAGACCCAGATTTCACAACTGCAAAACCAGTTCTGCCCTTGCAAGCACGCATCAGTTCTGCCTCTACCGTGCTGTTCGGCAAAAAACCGCGATATGGGCAAAGCTGTTGTGTTATAAACTCTGTGGGTTTTGTAACTTGCCTAGTTTCTGCAGCCTCTGTGGCAAGTAGGCACATTCCACAGAACCAAGTTTAATGTCCTGACACAGTAGCTAATATTGCATATTTTGCAATATCTACTTCCATCGTGAATAAATCCATCCTTAAACACCTTGGAGACGGGTAAGAAGAAAGTCGGATGCCTGCTATCTTTTGCACATGATCTTGATAGGGCTTTTAGAACATGGTGAACAATACAAACCTGCAAGGAGCAAATGTTCCCCCTAAAACAGTCATATTGTCATTGTTCCATGCCTGAAGGGGATACAATGAGTCACGCCAGGCATTCAAAGGATTTATATCCTGCCGGTCTTTTGTAAAATTCCTTAAATCACGATTTTGCATTTACTTAGCTCTAAAGAAAAATGTGTCCATAGCTATTAGAGAAATGCTTAGAGCAAGATTTTAAAGATGAAGCTGAAGTTTTCAAATGCCTATCTGAATATCTAAAATTTTGTAGCTTCAAAGAAAAACAACAGCTTGAGCTCTCTGCTCATTGTTTCAAGGCTGCAGTCAAGGCTGGCAAAGATCTGGAAACACTTCTAATGAAAACCTGGTTGTAAACAAAGTATGAAAAGCAAGTAAGACTCAAAGAGGGACACACGTCAAGCAAAGTTCAGAACACTTAATCTGAAGCGATTTTCAAACTGACGTCTTGTTTGGACAATAAGACTTTACAGAGAACGGGAAGCTACTCTTAAATGGCCTCGTGTCGTCAATCCAAAGAAAGTTAGTAGCTACCAAGGGAAAGTGAGAGGAATAGTGAAGGAGGACAATAGGTTTTCACTTTGAATTTCACCTCCTGACTTTCTGATCTTTTATGAGATTAGATGTATGGCTAAACTCAGTAAAACAAAGTTTTCACAGGTAAAAAATCGACAGGGCTCTCCATTATGTCATCCTGTACCCCACTTTGATACAATACCCAACTTGAACAAGACTCTGAATGTTTTCTCTAGATTACAGATTATATAAAAGACACAAGTTGGCAGAAAAATGAACAATAAAGCAGAATCATCAGAATAATTACACCCTCCATGTTGCCCATATTCCCAAAGCAACATTTTTTTCTACTTGCTTATTTAATTCATTACTTTTTATATGATCGTCTCTCTTTATTCTGGTTAAAATAAGAAAAAAGACCCAGTTATCTTATAAATAAAGTATGTGCCTTGGATCTGCAAAACAACTTACATGGTAGTAACTGTTTTAACTAACTTTTGCATCCAGGCAAAACCACAGCACTTCTTCCCTTTAGTGTACTGCCAACTCCTTTGTGAGCCATTACATTAGTGACAGTATTTCTTAATGTTATAAAAACAATCTACTGTTAAAAGTTACTGCTGAGAATTTGATTAACATGCGAAATTTCTCAGCAACATATACAAGTTCTGGTCTCAGATGGATTCTTCCCTCACCCTCTTTTAAAGTGTTTATGACCTGACATACTGCCTGTCTTCAAAAGCATATTTTCCTCTTCTTTTTGCACATACTTTTCCAGATCTATTACTGTGCCTGATTCCCTGATAAATAAGCCAGAACCACACTAGTGGCTTTAGCAGATCTCTAATGCTGAAGAACAATTTGAGATCCACTTTTAAAAAATTCATGCTTGTAAGAATCTAAGTTTTGCACCTCTTCCAGCTATTGCTGTCATGTAAGTTTTTTAGCAAAGCCAATCACTAGCTTTTTTTCTCAAGGGTGCTACAATACTCTGTACTCCCTTCCCACCTACAGATAAAGAAGATAAAAACAATAGCAAAAATATGAGCGAAACTTACCATTAAAAACCACACAGAGGATCTGCATCATTCATTCTACAGATTTTGGTTTTCCATTCTTTGAATTAAAATGCATGGATCAAAGTTCTTTTAAAGACACATCATTTCCCCCTCACCACAGTTTCTCACTATCATCATTAATGAGAATGAAATCAGAAGTGGAAAATCAAGGCTAGTTATAAATCAGTAATCACACTGACAGAGGGCTTCCTAATCAAGAGCATCACATATCAGTTAATACTTCTTCAAACCCACAAGGCATCAACACAAAGTCCTCCAACTACCTGCAACAAAATCTCAGGGTCAAGACATTTTTTTTTCTGGATCTGGCTACAGAACAGAGGTTATACTGGGAACCTGACTACGCATACAACCACAATGCAATATGACACTTGATTATTAGAAACTGAACTAAACATTAGTTCATATGACTTCCATGAAAATGGACTGCCTTGTATCTGAATGCAAGCTGCCTTGGATATTTCTTATTTAAATAACTAAGCATTAAAAATGCTTTGTTCACAGAGAGTACTTCTGTTTCATTTCCCATGCCACTTTTACTCACATGAAATGAGATTTGTGCTTTACCTTGTGTTAAAGAGAGCTGCCTTCACTGCGATAGAGATTGCATCAAAGATGTTCCCACCACATTCCAATAACTGAGGAGGAAAAGAAGAATCTCTTTAAAAAGAAAATCAGACTAGTGCCTTTAAATTAAGTCTTTATTTTATTTAAACCTACTTGAAAAGGAAGAAAATTAATAACCAGAACAGGTTTTTAAAAAACAAAGTTGTCTTTAAAGCCCTTCCATGAAAAGAAACAGATAGGAAATTAAGATTTCGGCTAACTGCATTATACATGCAAAATAGAAGAGTTAATACACTTTGTAATAAAATTAATGATAAAATTTAATAATAGAACCTGAAATGAAACCACCTCTGTTCTCAATCTTCTTGTGCTAAGGCTCTGAACTAGACTATGACCAGAATACTCTTTATAAACCCATCACATTCATTCTTTAATATTAAATCAAATCAGTCGATTTTTTATACTTTATTTCAAAGAGGAGCCTTTTTAAAATATCAGCTGGACTAAACCAACTGGGAGAATTGCTTTTAAGGAAGCAACGCAAATTGTCAATGAGAAACACAGTATGAAAAGGTAGTTACAGAAGTTATAGTTACAAAGGCACACTGTGATTTATTCTCCTTAAGGAAAAGAGCCACCATCAGGTTTGTCTTGTAGCCGAAAATGATCCAAGGAAATCCTGATGTCAAAGCCTAATTCAAGCGACAGTGTTATAAAGCACGTGAAGTGTGTGGAGGGAGTCTAGCTTAGCTGCTTCCCATGAAGATCAGGAGAACAACAAAGAGAACAGCAGCACTGCACACCAGGCAAAAAGGCAGGGCTCCCAAAACCACAATACCTTCTATAGGCTGCCAGACACCTCAAAGATGTGTTTGTCCACAGCTTATTGTTAGTTCTCTATGAGAACACACACACACACAAAAACACACACACAGAGTAAGCATTTGAAACTTCTTTGGAAGGAACATATGGACGCTTCTCCATGACATCAATCTCTGCTGGATGATGAGAGCAAAACAAGTTCTGCAACGCTGATTGCATTGACTGTTCTTCAAAATCTATTTAAAAATGAGATAAACTCCCGCACTGGGACCAAATCATAAATCAGCTTTTCTGTAAAGACAGTTTCTTTATGAAGACAGACTGAATAGTGTAGAAAGAATGATAAAAAGTTGGAATAGAAAGCTAAATACAAAGGTGATTAGATTATTTCTTCACAAACAGCTGCTGGATACAGAGAGGTTAACCTGCCACTTTCAGTCATTATTGGATTTTACTGGATAACACAATAAGCCCCACAATATCTTTGTTATTAAAACACAATAATGGGATATGTCTGCACTGTTGCTAGGTTTGTGTTCAAGTTGCTATTCTAAAACCTTATCTGTACTACAGAGGTGCCTACAGGCTAGGAACACAACCTGTAACAAGCATGGTGCAAGAATTCCTCCACAAAGAAATGAACACTTTTCTCAGCTGAAGCACCTTGCATTAAGATCTCCCCTGCCGTTTATTTAATTTATTTATTTATTTATAGAAATAAGAAAGTCTGCACATCTGCGAGTTATGGGAAGCAAAGGATTCTTTAGGAAGGACTGCTTTTAATTAACTGATGTACAAATAAAAAAGTTAATGGCAAAAAAAGATAAAACGCTGCAGACCTTGTCTTATTCAAAGAAGCTTTTCTTCCAAAAGGACAGACTCCTAACTTAATTTTTTATCAAACTAGGGGGGAATAGAAAACATGAGGAAATCCTGAGAAGTGCTCAGTAGTGAACTGCTAAAATTTCAACAGAACCTACTGCACCCTCCCTCCCCCCCAGCACACTACTGAGTAGGGAACAATAAGAGATTGCACACTTTGATTCTCCTTGCTCAGCACGGCAGACTGCTGGGCCAAATTATGTGGAGAAGGCTGTACACATATATCAAACCCACACTCAAAAATGCCAAAATCTTATTTCTGACATCAGTGGCTTAGAAAGGGAAACAGAGAGAGAGTGAGAACAAGCTTACATTTTAGTGAGACTGTTCTCCACATTCACGAGCTACTACTTGGAAGTGGAATGCCTTACATTATTAAGAAAGAATGCATCTATTATCTATATATGTACCTATCTATTAGGTACATATTCTTGACCTTTGTCACATATCTCACTTTGTCCATATTTCTGCTTCTTTGTGGTGTGACTGAAATTATTTTCTTTCCAGTCTGTACACAATTACAGCAAGTCCCAAGTACACTGACCACCAGAAAATATTTGAGAGATGTTCTTCATCTTAAAAGCTGCGTGACCTTGCGAAACACACCATTTTCTCTTCTGAGGTTGCATATGTCAAATTTTGTTTACACACAGGAGCTGGATATAGATGCATCAATCAAAGGGCACATGGTTAAATTGAATAGCGTGAAACTTCCAGGTTCACAACACTTTTTCTGGGTTTTTGTCTTTCAGAACAAGACACTTCCAAACAAGTACCTTCCCATCTGACCACAAACTACCAGTATTTTCAGGCTTATGACAGATTTAAGGGTTATTTTCCCTCTAGCTTTGTGCAACACAAACACCAATGGAAACAATTTCCAGGAATTCTGAAGGAAAATACCACCCAAAATACTCTCCAGGAGCATTGTTATTATAGCTAGAATCTGTCTCCCTCAAACACTGAATAATATGACTTGCACCTCATATTAGCCCAAGTATCATACTCCCACCAGGTACTATTAAAGTAAAATTCCAAAGGAATGATTCAGCAAGAGCAGCTTCAGCAAAATCTGTAGGTATCAAGCATCTACATTAAGTATACACTACCACATGTGATACATATCTTCCATTTAGAAAAGGAAATCTTACAACGACCTTAGAAGTGTGAAAATACAGACACCTGAGGGGGGGAAAGAATGGGGATGAGGCAGGCAACAGAATAAGAGACAAATGTTAACAGTGTCTTCTTCTAAATGTACCAGCAGCTCTTCAATGGCTCACACAAAAAATCCCCGCAGAATATAACATTAAAAAGACTCATCAAGTTCAGTCGTGATTATGAACCTACAACAGATTGTTAATTGGCACTGTAAAAAAGCTAAATGTAAAATCCCTCACATAACACAGGTCCTGATGTTCATAATTCTCACACAGCTACTAGCAAGAAAATACCAAGGCTGTTATTCTCTGTAGTTGTGGACAACCAGCAAATCTGTCTGGGAAGAATCAAACAATGACCAATTATATCTCATGTAGAAGCTATACAGAACTACTTCTGCACTAGTCAGCTTTATGCAAGTCTTTGTTTATGCTGTGTTTATGCAATGTTAAGCAGTACATTGCTTAAATAAGCACAGCATTTAATATTCTGTACCTCTGTTTGTAATTACCCAGTAACTAAAGGCCCCAGTGTGATTTCTCAGAACTAACACTTCATTCTCTATTAAACCATGCCAAGCTCCAATAAGCTGGTGACTTGGGCTGTTAAAGCCCTCAGCAGTGGCACACACTCAGCTGCTCTGTGCGTGGACTGTCGCGGTACGTACCGTATCTGCCATAATTAGGCTAATGGTACTGCTTTTTAAACACCTAATGAACTAATTTTCACATTTATTTAGGTATTAGTCTAAATGTTCCTGTTCCGTTTAACAAAATCCTGCATTTAATTTTCCTGGCCACACAGCTTAACATTTTGCAAATCATTTATAATAGACACTAATGGATTTCTGTGAGTAAGATCCCTCAACATACTTTCACTTCCAAATTTGACAAAGAGAAACTCAGTTTTGGACCAATAAGAATTGGGAATAATGCTCAGGAGAGTCTGACTTGCAGATTTCTGTTAAAATCCCTGTGGCAGAGTGGTTTAAATATGGCATAGTTTGGAAATCAAGCTGCTACATGCATGAGATTTGTATGCATAAAATTCAGTTTCCATTTCTTAATGGGAACAAATATTCAGTTTATCTTCTACATTCAATACCTGTATACAACTTCCACCAAAAAGTGCCTAGGTCAAATGTAGCTTTTGCCAGAAAAGTTTCTACTTTATGTTACTGAACTAGTACTGATAATAGTGCTAAGAAGCAGATAGGATGGGCAGTTAACTTAGGGCTAACATATATAATACTAGTTTACATTCATTAGAACAATACATTTGCTGTTGCAACTAGCTTGGGAGAAAAGTTTAGCCTTCTTCAGTGATTTTCATCTGTGACAGATTTGGAGTATTCAGTGTTTTATCAGCTCTGCAGTGGAGCAGCAGCATCAAGAAGAGCAGAAAAAGAGCAAGCTGGAAACAGTGGTTAACTATTATAGGCAGATTCACAAGAAAATGGCCATTCATTTTGTGAAACATTATATCACATTATGAGAAGCTTTTTTTATAAGAAAATACACAAGGTTATGCTAAGTCAGTCTCCGCCTTAAAAAATCTTGAATCTTAGTTTTCATTTCCTTACTTACCAATACATCAACATAGAGAACCCAGCAGTGCTCTCTGGGATTAATGCAAAGGGATTTCAAGTCTACACTGTTCTCGCAGCTAAATACTCTGTACAGTGTATTTGCTATATCTGTGCCAAGTTCTTCTCCTCCCCGGCCTTCCAATTCAGGAGAAGCGTTTGAAGAACTAGATAAAGAAAGAAAACATACTTTCACTTCTGAAGCAGCCAATACCCAAAGAACATTTCTTAAATACAGAGCATTAAAAATATCTAAGGATTTATTTGTATGAGAATAAGCATCCTATCTGAAAAGAAATTATTCCTGTTTTGCATATGAGAATGTCCTGATGCAGATAATATACCGACATTTTGTTACAAATACTGATACTATCTAAATTCCAGCGCTATCTGCAGTTCCCAAGTTGCAATGCTAAAGTTGGTGAATTCTTTCTTAAGCACCGCCATCTTCTCTCACCTCAACCCTTTAGAAAAATAAAAAAGCGAGAGAAATCTGTGCTAAGTTCAGAACAGCTAACAAGACAGTCTGGTGAGAGTTGAATGTTAAATTATTAAGAGGGTGGCTAAGAAGAAGATGTGATGATATGACAAGTAGAATACACATTTCTTTTAAAGTAACATGACTGCCTGACCTTAATTGGTAATTTCTTTACTGAAGGGTACTGTATGCTATCAAGCCCCTTACAGAAAGCAGCTCATTATTCTCAGCAACCAGAGCTTATGGAGAGCTGCAACTAAAGAACATATTTTCGAGAGGAGATCTGACAGAAGTCTCTGGTCTTCACTTCCCTGATTCCAACCTAACTAACTTTATTTATGAGTAGTCATACAAGAAAGTCCTTAGGTACTGGAGCCTTGTACACAGCTAAGAACAAATTTCTAACAATAAAAGAAAACAGGTCTACAAAAAAACCCACCAAAAACCCCCACACCAACCCAAACCAACAAATCAAAAAAAAACCCCCAAACAACAAAACCCAAACCAAACAAAAAATGCCTCTCCCCCAAAGCACAATAAAATAGAGCAGAAATGTCCAGAGATGCATTTACTGCCAAGTAATGAACAAAGATTCTGAACACAAACTCTGGTTTATAGAGAGGAGAAGAGTATTCTCAAGCAGTGGACCTGTAGCAGCATTGCAAATGTTGTTTTAAAATAAATCAGTCACACCTCTCCCAAATTAATTTCTCATTGCAGAACATAGGAAAGGAAGTGGTTCCACAGAAGCAGTTTCGGTATGTTCCAAATCTGTAATACTAAAGCCCTCTATTTTCCTGGCTGGGTACTTCCCAGTGCCAACTTGTCCTGCATGTTCTGTGTTTATATGCTGATACAAAACCTTAGCTTTTCTAACAGGCACACCAGGAGTACAAAAATAACAGCAGAAAACTAAGTCGTGGAATAGAATCCCTTCACCTTAAAAAGAAACCCAAAAACTAACTAAAGAGTCACATTATCAAGGCATGACCTAAATCATCAAGTGAACTGTATCAACAATACTGCAGAACCTCTAAGCTTATATATGATTACCTACTATTACTCTTACCTACAAGAATTACGGTGATTCTCCCAACTTGTTTTGCAGTTTATGAAAACTCAGAATACCAGGAAGAGCTACTGGATTTTATAAAAGTTATCTGCTGCTACTGTAAATAGACAGCACCATACATGCTTAAAAAACAAGGAAAAGCATTGCTGCCAATCAAGCACTGACCTAGGCTTCCACACAAATAAGCACTGCAAGTATGACACACAATATTATTCACAGTTGTATTAATATCAGCCACTGATTTTATAAGATCATATCACATCTGAGTATAACTCAGTGCTGAGTCAGGTCTTCAGGTTGTATTAAACGAGCCCTTATCCATGGAAGCAGCTTTTATGCAAGTTAACTAGATCATTCTGTTTAAACCTTTCCGTTTGAAGCACAGTTATGCAAGCATTATGATCCCTACGATAAGCCGAAAAGAATTATACAAACTTCAATCTATGCCTCGTTACTATTTCTAAATACAAAGTTTTATCAAATGTTGTATTTTTTGGCTGTAAGTGGACACTGACAGCGAGTAGCAAGAACGTAACACTCAACTGGAATATCATGTTTCACTGCATCTTAATTCCATCTTAACACTTCAGTTCCATGCAATCAAAGCAAAATAAAGAAGTAAGGTTAGCAGCGTACTATTATAATAACTATATGGTAGATACTGCCACCTAATGCCTATAGATTATTACAGTAATATACTGGGCAAAAATTGAAAAGGGGTTGTCTAACATGATAGAAAGAGAAAATTCAAAAAAACTTGGTTTATGGGGCATACAAAGAACTTAGAAGTGGCACAGAATTTCTACTCCCGAACGAAATGTAACTTTCAAGACTATCAAGATCATTTTAGTGTTACATTGCCTAACAATCAAGACTCCTCCTAAAGAATAATGATGCTTCTACCACAGATTTCTGCTCAATTTCAAAACTCTTGCTGTTAGCAGAAAAACCTTTCTCTCACAGTAGTTAAGCACTTTACACCTGTTGCTTAGGCCATTAATATACTGTAATCTACAGATGGACACACTTGAACAAATATGTTCCTAATTCCACAAACAGAATCAAATGCATTCAAGGAATTCAGATGTCTGCTTTTGTTGTTGTTGTTGTTGTTATTTCTTACAGTTAGAAAATGGTAACTCAGAACAGCCCCAAAACTCAAATGTGAGAAAAGCACACGTAGCAGTCTTCAGCATCAATGGCCAAGATGAATGTCCTCTCCAGTAATGATGGGCAGTAAGGATATCACAGAGGACATGGACTTCATCTATGATAATTAATTTCCAGGCTCACAAATCAGTGCCCGAAATATCATCCCTTCCAGAGACTGGCATTAAAGTCTATCTCAAAATGTGACTAAATGTGCTTCTCAGATTTTAAGTAAAGGACTCAGAGCAGAATAAAGAGAAACAGAATTCTGGGGCAGAGAAATATATCTAATCCAGCAAGTGATTATTTTAATCAGGAAAAAAAAACTATGGAAGTTTGGGGAAATAAGCAATTTAAGATAATAATCACTGCAGTCTGAGTTTCTGTTATTAGTTTCAGCAACATAAAAGCCAAGTAGAACACAGACAAACTTCACCAGGAGATGCAGGGTATCCAACTATGTGCAGTTACTACCACCCAGTGGCAGCCTGGAAAAGCATCAGAGTACTAACAGCAGCTCATTTCCCTTTACACAGAACAAGCTGCCTCCACTTCACATTTTGTCTTTTGGATCTTTCTGGAGGCTAAAGGACACCTTTCCCTGTAGCACAAGCATGTAAAAAGTGACTACACTTCTCTGAAGTTTGGGCTTTTGGTCTGTGTTATCACAGAAATTAACAATTACCGATTTCCAGAACTGACAAAATCCATCCTGCACAATATTGCTCCACATCTTCCACCTTACGAAGCAGAGATTAACACTTAGAAAATACAACCTAACGTTAATGTAATGAGTTGAAGTTTTTCTAACATTTATTTACATATGCAAAAAGTGTCACAGAATTGCCACATGTCCCCAGCCAACTTGTTTTAGTAAGGAAATGTCCCCTATATATTTAGGATATTTCAAGCATGAGCTTCATAAAGCAGTCAAGCTCAGATCCCCTGTAATAGCAGGACCACATTCAAGATCATCTTCCCACCTGGTATTTTTTGAATAGTAATCGCAGACAAACCATTCATAGGTGAGTCCTTTCCTCTACAGTGCACAAGGTTTCCACAGTTTACTAATACATCATGAGGTACAGAGGTAGTCTTAGACAAGGCTGCATGATGTGACACACAAATGTTAAGGTAGATGCAGCCAGTTAGGTTAGAAAGATTACCAGATATAAATTTACTTTGTAGCTATCATATGTTAGTTTTACCAATAGTATATTGGTTTAAGGTCAGAGTAGAAACATTTTCTATTTATAATAAAAAGAAATATCACATGCAAAACAGCTACTTGACAGTGCCAAGGCTTTAATGAGAGGTTCCCAAAACACATTATTTCATAAAGAACAATTTTCAGGAAGTCTGCAAGACGTGGATAGTCTCATAACACTGAGATGTCACTATGCTATCTCCGAGCAACCAGAAAGTAAGAGTTCTCAGTTTTCTTCTAGTTTCCTTCATAATTTGAGCAGTATGAAGACTGTAAGGATAAACAATAGTGCACTTGTAGCAAAAAAGCAAGGAATATGATTAAAACAAATACCATTTTAGTTAATGAAACACAGATTCTCTGATAAATGCATAACTAAATTTTCTAATTAGCTTTTGCATCTCAAGTTCATACTGGAGATTTTTCTTTTTTTAAACAAATGAATTTGAACAAAACACACTTCAACCTTTTTTCCACTGCTTTATCAGACAAAGCAAGCAAACCTTTAAGTACAGTTAAAGAACAGTCTCTAGCAGTCAGTTCTTTTCTTCTGGAATATTTACTTTTTTTGAAAGAGATTTTCTCTATTCTGTCATTGTAGAAACAACAGCTGACACTGTAGTCATGAAGTCATGTTAAATGCATCTGTGATTGAACCATTACTCTTTCCCAGCTGCAGTGATGCTATGCAGTTTGGGATTGGTTTCATTCTTTAACTCCCATTGATTTGCTTATTTTGGGTCTGCAGAACCAGCATAAAGTTTCTGAACATTCACTGCTATAGGGATAGTAAAATAACTTTTTTCTCTTACTCAGACTCCTACCGGAGGTTAGTGGAATAAAGGTATAAAGTTCAGAAGAATGGCAAGATCTGATTAGTCATTTATTCCAAATATTACATCTATTTAATTTTTTTCTAATATACTAACCAGTCAACAAAGAATTCCAGGTAACCTTCATCTGGTTTCTCTAACTTTGGTGTCCCCATTTCAGCTTTTATGCCTACCAAGACATCAGTGTCTCCCTGTTAAAACAAAAACATATCACACAACTAAAATTATAGTTACAGAACTACTTGTTTAATTTAAACGTCTATAGTAAGCTTATATTTCTACCTTTCAGTTATCTGATTGTTCTATCAGAGTGAACTTAAAATAATATTGAATTTTTTAAAGAAGGAAAGGCTTTAAAAGAACAATATTAAGCTTAAGAAGATTCTTCAGATAGTTACCATACATATTAACTTTCTCTAAGTTAAAAATACACTCTTAATATCCAAGACTACTTCTGTCATTTTGGTTCTGGAAACAGCTCTTACTGCAGAACCACTAAAATATTGCACATGACAAAAGTAATTTCACTTCACTCTAAAGTAGTAGAATTATTTTTTTCCCAGGGATTAGGCACAACGGTGATTTGATTTGAGTTTTCAAGATTAAATGTCAGATCAATTCAAACTAAAGGCTGTCCAGGCACTTCATGGTAAATCCAGCTCTGCTGGATTTTTTTTTTCATCATCATGATAATAGTTAAGCAAAAATGCATTATATGTCCTGTAATTATTTCCTTAACCCATAGTTTCAGTTACTGCTATGCACACACACAAATAACCTCAGCTTATCTTAAAACCAGTCACATAAACTAGAAACTTCATCAGCGAGGCACACAATCCCTAAGAAATTTACCTACCAGCTTCACTCTTGCAGACCCGCTTGTGTTTGATACAACATCTGTTTCTACTTCTGCACATCTGTAGTCTTCACAGCCGCGACCATCCACACGCAGGTCCTCCTAAGCATGGCAATCATATATATTGTGCTTAAGGGAATCAGTAATGAAAAGTTAAAAAAAAAAAAAAAAATTCTGTGACTCGAAACTTTCCTTCTCCTATACAAACCAGCAGTAAAAATGATATAAAAGCATCAGCTCGTAGTTTCATCACAGACTTTTACTTAAGACTACATCAGGCCTTTCCTGGGATGCACAAGTTTTGTACTTTTATAGCAGTAATTAGGGCCCAGCAGACAAAAATATCCCACTGGCCTTCCAAATGTTTTCATGTGTATTTCAAAAACGGGTATCGTGCATCCTCTGATACTATACACTCGCCTCCATAGAAATAGGATGCTTTTCGGCAAAATTCAGTAAAAATACAGTCCTTTTATCACCGGCGTTTCTCCCCACACATCCTTCACTCTTCCTCCTTGGTCCACTCACGTTCCTTTGCTGAGCAGCAGGCTAAAACTCTACTAAACGGCAAAAACTTGAGAAAGTGCCAGGGAAGAGGTGGAAAGAGCAAGGAAAAAATAGGTAAAGGGGGACAGAAGTGAAAGAAACCAAACCCACGTTCTGCTTCTCAGCCGGCTTCCCGTTCTGACGCTCACCGTGCCCGGACGATTACCACCCCCGAGATTCGCGTCCAGACACCGCGACGGAGGGCTCCCGGCCTCCCTTCCTCCCCGGCCTCCCTTCCTCCCCAGCCTACCCTGCAGCTCGCCCCGTCCCGCCCCGGTACCTGCACGCCGTGCACAATGTAGAGCTTCTCGGCCTCGCTCAGCACCACGGACGCCATTCCCGCCGCCGCCCCCGGGCCGCAGCTGCGCAGAGCCGCTCCCGCCTTCCCTTCCTGCCTTCCCTTCCTGCCTTCCGCCCGGGGAGCTGCCGGCTATCCACAGCTGCTGTCCCGCCAGCCCAGCCCGCACCGCCACCGGCACCTCGCATCGGCTGGAAGGGACCTCTGGAGATCACCCAGCCCGACCGCCCTGCCAAGGCAGGGTTACCTCCAGCGGGTGACACGGGAGCGCGTCCAGGTGGGTGTGGAGCGTCTCCACGACCTCCCTGGTCAGCCTGTTCCAACGCTCTGCCGTCCTCAGTGGAAATAAGTCCTTCCTCATGTTGATGCGATGCTTGTGTTTTAGTTTATGGCTTTTGCTCCTCGTCCCCCTCCGAGAAAGCGAGCCTTCGTGTTAAACCAAACAGGCGGCGCCTGCCCGGTGGTGCCCTCTGCCAAAAGCTCCCGTGGAAATGCCCGAGTGCTCGGGAAGGTATAGCGTACTGATAAATTTCGCATTTCCTCATCTTTCTTGTAGAGTTTTCATCTCGGAAGGGTCTGAGCAAGGTGTGGTGTGCAGGGAAGGTTGGTGCGTTATCAGAGAAGAAACCAGATGCTCTCGTTTAGGAGAGTGCTGTTAGTGCTGTGCCAGATATCCATGGGAAATGTAATTAAAAACTCACATTATATATTAAAACAGTAATAAAAGGTTGGGGTTTTTTGGACAGCCTTAATTGAAAGCTTCATAACAGTCATTAATGTAAGTTTCACACCTTTTTGCACAGCTCCTGTGTATAACTTTCAGAGTATTTTAAAAGTTGCTGTGTGACTTAATGCTGATGCTCGCTTGGATGAGAATGACCCATGGCTCCCGAGGACTACACGTCACACTGCCAGAGTTTATCCAGCTCTCCACAACTTCCCCGATCAAGTCCACAGAGCATTCCTGGCTGTGCCTACTTGAGCAGGCGGCGTGATGCAGTAGGAACAAACCTCAAGATCAAGGGATGTTTTGGAGATTTTAGCTTGGGTTAGCTCTGATCAGGTCCCACTGGCAGACTGCACATCTGTTAACAGTCAGAGCAGAGCAGATGCTTTTCTGGGACGCTTCCCGTGGCTTACATGCATCCAAAAGTTTCCAGGCACTAGGGTTGTTGCATGGGGGTTGCTTACTTTTCTCAGTGGGGAGAGCCAGTGGTGGAGCTTGGCCTGAGCTGGGAGCTGAGGCTTGGGTAGCTTGTCCTCCCCGCTCACCCTAGGGAGGTGAGCAGGGCCAGACCCCCTTCCTGGGCCAGGGGAGTGCCAGACAAAGGCAGTGCCCATGCATGAAAGGGACCTGGTTTGTGTGTTCTCTCTAAATAGCATCTGCCAGTGCTGCTGTCCAGCACAGATGGACCCTTTGATTGACCCATTAAGTGTGATACTTGTGGCCTCACATTCCACAGTGTGAAACAAACAAGAAGTAAGATATTAGAAATTCCCTTGTAAATGTGAATTCCTGATCTGAAACACCGTGGTAAGGCAGACACACACAATGATTTCCACTGAGAGCACAGGGAGATGACATTCTGGCTCCTTGTCCTGCCTGTCTCATGGCTCAGTCCACAGACACTCACAGTTCTGACTGCAAGGAAAAAACGACTTGTTAGACTTTTTCCCCCTCTGCCATCCCAGCCTGGACTCTACCTAATGTTAGTCAAATTCTTGCATATCCAGAGACCAAAGCAAATCTTGTTCACATGCAGACAGCAGTTTTCCAAAGACTGGAAAAGCCTAGGTTTGGCTTGTTTTTCCTCCAGGAGGGCAGAAGGCATCCTCTTGCTCTAAAGAGCATTTATTTCTGAGGGCATTCAAATTCCAGCGCAAGGCTGTAGTGAAGGCTACCAGACAAAAAAGAATGGCACTCGTTTCTTGGTTTTGTTTTGTTGTTTTGTTTATTTGTTTGTTTTTTAACAAAGGCAAAGCAATGTCTTTTCTTCCAGCCTCATTATGGTAAATGAATGACATGCTTTTGCTAAAATAAAGCCAGCCTGAGGGAACCCTTTGGAATGCAAGGATTCACACCGTGTGATTAATGCCTGGTGAGGCCACAAATACTGAAGGTGGAGAGTATCAAGCAAACTCAACCCCTGCTCTGGCTCCAAACATGACACTTGCAGCAGTATGCTCTGTCACAGAGTCATGTAATGGGTAAGGTTGGAAGGGACCACTGTGGGTCATCTGTTTCAACCTTCCTGCTTAAGCAAGGTCATCCCAGAACACATGGCACAGGATTGTGTCCAGACGGTTCTTGAGTATCTCCAGTGAGGGAGATCAACAACCTCTATAGGCAACCTATGTTGGGAACCTCTATGTTCCAGTGCCCAATCACTCCCACACTAAAGAAGTTCTTCCTCATATTCAGGGGAAACTTCCTGTGCATCAGTTTCTGCCAATTGCCTCTCATCCTATTGCTTGGCACTACCAAGAAGAGCCTGGTTCCATCTTCTTGGCACACTTCCTTTAGATATTTTATACAAATATATGAGGTCCCTTCTCAGTCTTCTCGGGGAGGAACAGGCTCAACTCCCTCAGCCTTTCCCCAGAGAGATGCTCCAGCCCCCCAGTCATCCTCACTGCCTTCCACTGCGCCCGCTCCTTCTTGGGTGCCGCAGGATTTTGGAGACCTGCAAACCGAAACCACCCTGAACGTGGCTGGGGACTCAGAGGAGCGCAGCGAGGCAGAACCATCTGCTCCCATATAAAAACAAAAAAAGTGGTGGGTTCTTTTTCCCCTCACAAAACCCGCGTTTCCCGCACGCCCAAGACGCGCCCGTGGCACAGGCGCGCCCCGGCGGCACCCGGTGCCGGTGTCCGCCCGTGGGCCGGGCAGGGCAGGGTAGGGCAGGGTGTGCTCTGCCTCCTCCCGCCGCCGTTCACTTCCTGGTTCCTCCCCGCGGCCGCTCCACCTCCTTCCTCGCCGAGCCCGCGCAAGGGGCGGCGGAAGGGGGGGTGCCGTTCCGTGCCGTGCCGCTGCCGGCGCGGGGGCGGCGGCGGGGCGCGCCGGACCCGCGGCGGCGGCGGCGGCGGCGGCCAGTGGGGTAGGTGGGTGCGACTGACAGCGCGGGGAGGGGGAGGGAGGGGGGGGCACCGGGCAGGTGTGTGCGCCGGCGGAATGGGGCGGGAGCGGGAGCCGGGAGCCAGAGCCGGGAGCTGGGAGCGAGAGACAGGAGCGGGCCGCCGGAGCGGAGCGGCGCGGCCATCCCGCCGCCGCCTGCGCCGCGCCATCAGCTGCCCCCTTGGCCCTGCCGCTGTCCCCGGTGTCGGCGCAGCCCCTCGGCCGTGCGGGAACCCCGGGATGGCCCGGCCGCCCGGGGGCCGAGCGGTGCCCGCATCCCTCCACGGGGCCCCCGGCAAGGGCTGGCGGCGGGTCGTGTCCAGCGGCGGCGTCTCCAGGAGCTTCTGGCATCGGTCGGGAAACGGGAGGTGGGCTCCCGCTCTCCCTTCGCCGCCGTCCGGCACTGGGCTTTAAATACTACGAGGCTAAACACGTTAAATAATACCGGGCTAAATATGTGGTTTAGGTCTGCTCCGCGGCCTTTCGGAGCAGCGTTGAGTCCCCTCGGCAGGAAATTTAAACTCGGAGTCTCCAGCGTTTTCTTCGGGGTCCCGTGGCTTGTTAATGGATTGCGGTGGTGGGACGGGGTCCCGTAATCTGTCCGTGCGTTGCAGCGATGGGGCATGTCCAGCGAGCAGCTGGGCAGCGAGTGGAGCTCACCTTCTTGCTTTGGAGGTGGCCGCGGTCACCCGGCGTGTGACTGCACCTGTCCGATGGGACCATCGGCCGGTTGTGACCTCGGCATCGGGAGTAATCTGTGTTGAAACCATGGCGCTGCACTGTTGAGGGTTTAGTTGAAGTGGATGGTGAGTTACATGGCAGTAGGAAGCGATCTGGACTTTAGAACAGCAGGTCTAAGCATTACTGGAGTAGTTCTGTAAAGTAATTTTTAAGAAGAAGCAAGAGTTCATGTTGGCTCATTAGAAAACAATCTTCAAGAAAACAATAAATATAACAGGCCTTGGGGAGGAGGAGGCAGCAGTCTGGTGGTCTTTGATGGGCTCTCCTTGCTGCCTGTGTGCCACTGAGAGACACAGGATGGACAAAAAACTTGTTTAGGTCTCTTTCCTTTGATCCTGATTTAGAAAAGATAAACTATGTTCTTCAGTGTGCAAAAAAATTTTTTTTTGCTGAATTCTTGACATGGCAAAGGTGTGCACTGTCGTATCTGTAAGGAAGGAACCCAAATTCAGATGGTTGTTCTGATACACTGGAATCACTGACAAGGAAGGGACTGGCAGGTTGCAACGAGTGACTGCGATGGGTGTCTGGTGGTGCAGATAGCAAGGCGTTAGTGAGTACCATGTTTTTCTTTGCCTAATGAAAGCAACAAATAAGTCTTTTGTGCAGTGCTACAGGCATTTTGGTGAGAAGAGTCATCATAAGAGGAGCCATGCCATTCGTATGTCGTTAAAGATGCAGCCTCCCTGTTCAATAAAGAGCTGGTCCTTCAAACACTATGACTGTCAGCATAGCTCTTGGTGCTGTCTCACTGATGCAATACTGTTTGTCATACCAGCGGGAGCTGCTGGTGGTAGGAAGTTGTGTCTGACCGAATGCTCACTGAGATTTAGAAGGTGTGACCAAGAAGCTGAGTGCAGTTGTAGGTTTATAAAAGGGCAAATATAAGGTCTGCCTAAAGGCCAAAATATTTGTTGCAACATTTAATACCTACTGAGTATTTTTGTGTATGTTTCTGCTTCCTTTTAGTTTTCATTTTAGGTGGTGTAATAACAGACAAGGGTGTGTATTTCAGTTTGAAATTGCTTGTTTGGTAGTAGACAAGAATACATAAATGTAATTTAACTATTGGAAGTAGGTTGCAAGAAGATGAATGGTTAATTCCTCAGCAGATGCATGTCTGCTGTGCCCAAGTACTTATGTGTCTTTCTGGGCAGCTCCCCTTGTGTTGGCAAAGAAGAACTTACAGTCTTCAGTGGTATGTGTGTTTCCTGGGCAATGGTAACTTGGCTTTGGTGAATCTTTTCCATATCTAATATTAATTTACTTTTCTTGATGGGTAGATTGCTGTGCAGCTCCCAACAGAACAGAAGCTAGCAGTGTCTCATAGTCAGTGCAGTTTAAACCCATGTGTTGCGTTTTTTAAGGAAAACTTGCTCATGGAGCAATGAAGCTTTATTGTGCAGACATTTCCCATACATCTGTAATGGGCCATCTCTCCTCCCACAGTGGTGTCAGTCTGAAAATGCCTTGGCTGTAGCTCAGCCAGTCTCTGCAGATGTTAGTTGGCTGAGCTTACACTTTTCTCTGGTCCCTCTGCAGTGTAGACATGACCTTTTTCTTAGGGTAGTATTTTGGAATACAGTTGCTCTGCCTTCCTGACAGAAGACAGCAGGTAACATAAAATATGACATGATAGAATAGCGTTTTGTCAGTTTTTATTTTCCCTGTCCTGTGCTTAGCTGGTTGAAGAAAACTAAATGTGAATGATTGCACCTGGAACATCATATTTGGCTTGTGCATGCAACTAATCTGAAGCTTAAGGTTGTATTAGAGAAAATGAGAAGTTAGAGCTTTCCTAATTAGAGCTGCATGTTTGGCTTGTGCAGATAATAAGAAAAAAAGACAGCCCTTAGCTTGACTGGAACTGCAGTGCAGCAAGATTGCCAGTAACACTTTACACGTTGTCCTTTCGAGAGGGAGTCCAAAAGAGCGAGCCAGCTTGTGTCTGCAGGCTGTGGGTGCCAAAGACCTCCCCACACAGCAGCAATTTCCTTCTAGTGAGTGCAAGGTGTTGCAAACAAGGTGCAGCCAGGTACTGGCTCTTACTGCGTAGGAGCACTGCCATGTTCATTCCTGTCACCCCCTCCTGGCTGTGCCCCCGGGGTGGGGGGTACTCGGGAGTGCTTTTGGGGACTGAAATGACAGATTTATCTAGGCTTGTAGCCTCGTATCTCTTTGCCCCACCAGGTTACAGGGTGACCATATAGAACTGGTGCTCTTACGGGAGAAGGTGTAGAAGTGCAAGGAAAGGGGGGGAAAAAAAAGCAGAGGATAGGGATGGGAAGGTACAGAAATAAGAGGGAAGGCTGCAGCAGCAGAGTTCAGCTGGAAAAGTGTTGAG
Organism: Empidonax traillii; assembly: GCF_003031625.1. Taxonomy (NCBI): domain Eukaryota; kingdom Metazoa; phylum Chordata; class Aves; order Passeriformes; family Tyrannidae; genus Empidonax; species Empidonax traillii. Next base: position 57,857 of record NW_020956246.1, read on the forward strand.
AAATGCTGTTCCAGGGGCGAGTAAAACAGCAAATAAAACAAGGACACAAAAAACTCACTGTTAATACTCTTGGACAGCAGAGGAATGTTGAATGAGAGGAAATGCAGGGTTCTTGTTGATGTTTTTGCTGCTGGGCTGGTGTTTGTGAAGTTCAGCTGTGAGTTTTGCAATAATGCAGAACTGACAGGGGTGACCAATCTTAAACGTGGTGCAGCATGCAGAACTTAAAGCAAATGGACTCAACCTGAAACAGTATGAGTGAATAAAGGTAGCGTAAAGTACTATGCTATTTAAAAATAGAGAAAAGACATATGCAGGCCCAGTGGGAAGGCAGTAGTACCAAATCATAGATACAGAGAGGGGTAGAGCAGGTGATAAAGAAAGATAGTAACGTGATATATATCTTTGTGTTCTTGCAATGACTACTTGAATTACTGATGTCCAATACAGAATAGAATAGGTAAGTAGCATATTATATATTGTAGTTGGTCTGGGCTTGAACTCTCAGTATTTAAAAGGATAACAAAATTAAGGTTTAGACACAGAAATTGTATTTTTTAATGGAGGCAGGGATCCCTTCTGCTTGCTAATGCAACAGTGAGCAAAACAAAAAATGCTTAGTTTGCCAAATCAGGTGTCCTTTGCTACATTTCAAAAGCTTACAGACAGCAACTTTGAACCTACAGGTTTTTCCAGTTCTCTGAAGCAGCAGCTTAGGCTTCTCCTAGTCGTGATTTTAACTTCAGGCCTTTGCAGGACAGAGATGATAATTTTTTGGTCCTTGTGTTATTATTGTGCTATTTTAATCTATGCTCTGTTTATTTTCCGTGTTTAGTTTAGGTATCTGCTTAGATGTAATATTTAGATTTAAAATCTAAATGCCTTACAGCCTTCATACCTGTGTCTTACCTACTCCTGTGTGATAAGGAAGAAGAACAAACTATAAGCGGGGGAATAAAATCAGGGAGAATGAGTGACATGCATGGGAAGGGGTGGCTGTAGCAACAGCAGATGAGAGCCAGATGCTGTACTAGACCATCTTGAGTGAAAACGCATGTCTGATAGTTACAAGTGCTCTTTCTGACTTGAAAGATAGTATTTAAAATATTTTTTTTTTGGACCAGAGTGATTCTGCCAGCTTCTTATTATGATTAAAACTTTAAAGCTGCGACTCTTCTGCTTTGGAAAATACATTCCTTTTGCCATGGGAGTTGTGTAGCTTTTAAAATAGGTGCTAAAATAATACTGGTTGTATAGATAAACCTTCCCCTTTAATTTTTGTCTTTCTTTTTTAAAAAAAAAAAAAAAAGTTGATACAGAACAAATTGTGAACTTAAATTCCCTCAATCCAGGGGTTTGCTGTTTCAAGTCTTGAATCAGCATCAAAAATTGCAAAGCTGTCTAGAAGACCAGGGTATCTTGTGTTTTGTCTCTCATGAGGCTGTGTATTCAGGATAACTGCAATGCCGTGGGAAAGCATGACATACCCATCTGTTGTTTTCTGTTTCCTAGTGCAGTCCCTCCTGCAAGATTGCTCTTTCCTTCTGATGCTTAACTCCAGATAGGTGGCAATGCAACAAAGATAGTTGATGTCTCTATGTTCAGGATTAGTATTTCTCTTTTGACTTAGGTTAAGCAGCTTGTGTGTATTTAGTCCTATTGGGAAACTGTAAGATTGAAGTGACAGAATTTTTCTGTTCCCCTTGCAGCTCTAATAGTGAAAAAGTTATGTTATTTTGTAATGGTTCATACTTAATGACAGTATTATAAAGTACCTTCTCTCTCTGATCAAAGGCTTATTAAGATCCCCAGCTTTGTGATCAGACCAAGTGAGATCCAAGTCTGACCTCAGTCTCTGTGGGCCTTGTGATTTGCGTCCTGTTCCTAGATGTTGCCCCAATTTTGTCACTCGTCTATAGTGGTTCAGTGTTTTTGTACCTTGGACAGTAACTACATTGTCTTTGCTCTCCTTTGCTGAAGCTGGCAGCTGACAGGCCTTTTAGGTGGGGGTGAAATCACTTACCAGATAACTCAGACTCTTGGGTCAGTCTTAATTGCGTTATCACTTATTTATACAATACATATCTATTAGTTAAACAGAAAGGATGCAGACATTAACCAGGAAGCTGTTACTCTCTGCCCTGAGAGACTGCATACCACAACCATCAGGATAGGGAAACCCTTATGTTTGTAACTGAGAAAACATGGCCTTATTTTCCTTACTGTTCTAATGCAATTCCTCTGGCACTCTTCAAATTGCTTTTTGTCTGGACTGACATAAATTAGGCGAGGACTGAGGGGTTTGTGCCCTATGTGGCTGCATCCTTCTTGAGCCTGTCACTCTCAGCCCAATCCAGGCCCTCAGGATAGAGTTTCCAGGCGTCTTTGAGGTAATTTCCCCCTCCCCTTGCTCTCCTTGGGGAGGAGTTCCCTTGACGTATTTGTACTCCTATTCAAATGTGTTCTTCAGAAATGCATGACTTCAATTAAATATTCCCCTCTATTAAGATGCTTCTAATAAAAATAATGAGTATGATTTTAGTGTGATCCATTTTTACTAAGATCTTGTCACGTGGCCTCTTTGAAATAAGTTAGAAATAGAAAATAATAAATTATGATTCATCAAAATAGTTTATGATATAAACAGTTTTCTAAACTCTTGACTATAAAGCATTGTTATACATCCTCTTAATCTCTTCATATATAGAAAAATGTTATAAAAGAGTTACCATCTGGTTTTATGTGCTTTCTTTTCACCTTTTCAAGGGAGGTAATCCAAGCCTGTGCATTTACCCTCAGGAAACACAAATTTATTTTAAGCCTTGTCATTTTTTAATATTGTTTTTAATGGATTTAATATAATTTGCATCCTGATTTCTTTATGCCATTTTTCTTCAGCATGGGAACTGAAACTGTGGAAATTGCATGACCTCAGGAGCCAAAGGTTTCAGGGGAATCTCGAGATGTTTGTGAACCTCTTGCTAAAAGCATATGCATAGCTGGTAATGTGGTACCTAGGCTGTAACTATACTCCTTAATGTAGCCAGAATTTCCAGAAGAAAAATGAAAAAGTATCTGTGGTAGGCACAATCCTGTTACCTGCTCCTGGGGTGTCTGGAGTAGGGCTAGCAGCACTGACTTTGCCCTGTGATCATTTGATCTGAGTCATCGAGTGTCCTGTAAGCACAGTGTTAACTTCTGTGCCCAGATCTTCCTTATTGCTTTTGCCATTTTAACCCAACAGTAGGGTTTTACCTGTTTGGGGTTTTGAATTGGGATCAGGTTTGTTTTGTTAGTTGGTTGGTTGGTTGTTGGGTTTTTTTTTTAACCGTATGTAGAGTCCTGACAATATTCCAATGGAGGTACAGCTCTCTATAGCAAATTTAAGCCTGCTAATAATAGGCTTGCTTTTTTTAGCTGCCTTTCACAGACCTGTTAGAAATGTCCCTTTGACCCTCCAGAGTTTTGTGAACCAGGGGTTGGAAACTGCCATGCTGATGGATATCTGGATGAACTTGCAGGAGACTGCCAAAAATTCTCAGCATAGCTGGGCTGTTTCATTCTACTCCTGCTGATCAGATAAAGCTTTTTAGGCCTTGCATGAGCCCTTAGAAAAAAAAATTATAAAAATACTGGTACTCCTTTGTTATTATCCCTGCTAGAACTTGCTTTGGCAAGTTTTGATAAGCTTGTTGTTAGATTTCGGCTGTATGGAGGTGTGACAGGAGGGGGAAGCATAGGTAAATATTGTGTTAGAAAGCACACTTTCTCTCATGTCTGTTGCAAAGGAAGATTAAATACACAGTGGTTTTGTCACTGCAGTTTTATGTACAGAAAAATGAAATATAAAAAGGAACTCTTGCAGTTTCTGTCTATCAAGTGGAGTTTGTTGGTTTTATTTAAAAGGACATCCTGTCCTGCAGATCTAGATTGCCTGCTTTAGCTGTCATGAATATAGTATGACTTCTAATAAAGGAAATGGTTGCAATGTACTAGTAATGCTGTAGTTTTACAAGTCATACTCATGTGCTTTTGACTCCACTAGCACGAGTAATTACATGAAAATCAGCAGGTTGACAATAATGTTGTTTTTAAGCTTTTTGTAGCTTTTACAGCATCAGGACCTCAGGTAGCTTTCAGGTACTTCTTAAGGCCCACATCGTTTGTTTGCTTGTTCTTTGCACATTCTTTGGTGGTCACAGGTCATGAAAAACAAGTTTTTTTGGACATGGCTTATGGCAGATCAAAAAACAGTTACTTAATTTATATAGGGTGTAATAGCATGTTGTAAGTGTTCATTGTAGCAGGAAGTGGATTTTAATTTGTTTACATTTCTAATTTGTATATTACATGTTTTTTAGTTGTTCCTGTAGTACCAAATGCCTTCCAGATAAAAAGAACAGGTCTTTGCTCTGTCATGTCATTAAGCTGAATTGATGTGTGTGTTGTCATTGTATCTCACACTTACCTAGTGGCCTCATGTAGCCTGACACCCAGATTAAGTCCTTAAGCCCTTTGCCTACATTGTTTACATATTGTTTGCTCCGGAGCAGGAGGGACTGACATATTCCATCTGTGTGATAAATTAAATTCATATGCAGCATGGTTGAAGGGCAAACCAGTTAGGGCATGTTACTGCTTCCTCCCCCCTACAGTGTTGTTGTTGTTGTTGTTGTATTATTTATATGAAAATATCTAGTTGGACAACATAAACAAAAGCAGATGTTTGTGTATGTAAGAACAAGGTATTAAAAAAACCACTAACCAGGTCATGTAAGAGAAAAGCTGAGACTCTAAGCTCCTATAGATTGACTCTTGAGATAACAAACACTGAACCACACATATTTCTCGAATAATGTACAGTGTTTTATGTACCGATTACTGATTTTTCATTTTGTTGTCTGGTGATGCCTCTAAACTAAGCATTAAATAGCCAAGCACATTGAATAACAAATTTGTCCTCCAGCCAGAATTGGAGGCCTATGCTGTGTCTCATAACTCTGCACTGCAGAAATGAGTCTCCACACTTTCAGACTGAGGTGTCTTGAGGCTCCTTCCGGCTGTAGGTTACACAGCTATATATTTTTCTTATTTTTTTCCTCCAGTAATATTTCTGAGAGAGAGTTGTAGAACTTTTATTGGAGTAAAACCACTTCTTGCACTTGCAAGAGAGATTTATTTCACTGGCAAAGTGTGCTGTTCAGGACTAAACCCACAGTTTTAATCACTGTGTGTTTGTTTAGCTTTCAGTCAGTCTTTGCTAATACTGACTTTAAGGTGACCTGTCAAACTAATTCCTCTGTTAAATAGGAATTTGCTTTTCCTCTGACTGTTTCATTCCTTTGCTTTGGGAAGCAAAACCTCAGGGGGGAAAAAAAGGCTCAGTCTAGATAAAAAAACCTGAAAGACTGTGTTCAGGACTATCCCAGCCTGTTACTGCTCCTGGTGTGTCAAGGCTGACTTCTGTTTGAAAATTGAAATAACTAAATCAGTGTTCTCTTTCTCACTTTTTAATGCAACACGATGTTACTGTAAACTGAACATTGTTGTCAGGCATGAGTCTTTAATTATGTCAGCCCTGTTTTGAGCTTGCAAACCAGCATAACAATTTTAATAAGATTATTAAGTAATGCAGTGAAGGTTAACCTGTTTCCTTGAGGGAGGGGAAGGACCAAGTCTTAGAAATGCTGGTTAAGTCTGTGTGAATGTGTAAGTACATAATTGCCCTTACAGAAATTGTGAAAACCTGGAGAAAAGGTATGGATTTACCAGTAGGCATAGATTTATCTGAACCTAGACCACCAGATCATTTGGGTAATCACTGTTTATGGAAATTACATAGCTTGTGTTCTTAAGTATTGGGAGTCATGAGGCTAAATTATAGTTGTGGTTAAAATACACAGTAATTACAACGTGATGCGTGAATTTTATGAATGAGGAGAGGGCTTTTTGTTGTGGTTTTTCTTTCTCAACAAAGTAAATGACATTCTCACAAGGACATTTTTATCTTGATTTTTCTGTTCTGTTTGATGTATGTATAAATACAAGACTGGTATGCTTTAACATTATTCCACATGACTTTCTTCAGATTCATAAACTGTCTTAAACTCGCTTGGCAGCATACTAAATGCTCAAAGCAGAAAGATAAGAAAATACCTAATTCTCCTGGTTTATTTGTTTACAGTTATGTTAGAAAACAAATATTGTAAATGGTCTAGTTCATCCCCTTCTCTGCACCTAGAAACCTTGTGCTCCTGGCTTTTGCCTCTCGCTGTGGCAGTAGCAGTACCAGTCACCTCTCCCCGATGTCACTCGCACTAAGGCACACAGAGCTCATCCCCTTCTCTGCTTGGATGTAATTAATTATCCTGCTCCTTAATAACCTTAATCTTTGGCCTTAAAAGACTAATTTTCCTTTTACGAATTTGGTCTTCTTGAAATAATAACTACAAAGCAAACTATCTTCTTCTTCCCTGTCTGGGTAGGGGCAATAACACATCCTTTTTGGTTTGCATTATGCAGAATAAAGCTTTCTCCTTGTGCTTGGCAGAGCTTAGCGATAACATTTGGAGAGAAGTTTAAAGTCCTAGGTACCTTTGCAATTTGCTCACTATGTTTTCTGTAAAACTTTTCCGCTTTGTGTAGGCAACACTGTAACTTTTTAAACTGGCACAAAAACCAGCTTCAGTATGAACTTTTTTGGCAGAAAGCTTAATTAATGGTGAACATTGTCTTCGTTTCTCTGAACTAAAACGGCGTCGTGCACACTCTATTTTTGAAAAGCTGTGAGCAGGAGCCTTACATGTTGAAATAGCAGGAGGATGGTCCCTTCCGTTCAGGTACCTGCAGTTCAGTGCATTTGGTAGTAAAATTATTGTAGCCGTTTTTGTAGAAGGTGGATCTTTAGAGGCTGCAGTGTTTTTGAGTGCTTAAAGCACTGTGCAGATACTCTGTGAAGAGGTGTCTTTGGAAGAAGCTGCTGGGTGTATCAAGAGCCGCTTTCAAGGCTTAGCATTCCAGGTGCGATCTCTTACTGAGTGGTGTACGTTCACACTGCAAAAGGATTGATCCCTTGCCAGAGACTTATGAGCACCCTTTCTGTTTTCTCAAATGCCTGTGTTTGGTGGGAGTTGCACTGAAACCATGGTAAGTGCCACACATAGCTGGAGTATTACAGTTTCTGGCTCCAAGGTGGACCTTACCCTCTGGATAGACAAGGTGCCTGCAGAGAGGAGAGGACAGGGCAATGTCCATGTTAGTACTACAGTAGAATGGAGCTGACTAGAAGAGCTAAAAGGGGAGGCAAAACAAATGCCTTTGAGGGATGGAGCCAAAGGTGGCGTGAGAGCCGTGGCAGAGCAGAAGACTTCCAAGGATTTTAAGGCCAAAGGAAAAGGTGAGAGTAGGAGACAGCTGTTGTTGGGGAAGAGCGTCCTCCAGCCGAGACTAGAAGTTCCTGTCAAGATCTTTGCCAGGGTTGCTTCTTGGTCGATTCCTGCAAATCTAATTTTAGAGTGGCTTGGTTTTGCAGTTTTACAGCAAAGCTGTGAGTCAATGTCTAAGGAGAAAGGAAACTTTTTCTACTTGCTAAGTTACCCAGTATCTGTAGGAGAGACCCTTCCCCAGATCTGAGGCAGCAAGAAGGGGCCCTGCCAGCTGTGCCAGATCTTTCCTCTTTTCCTCACATGGCAGTGCCCAGTTCTTGCTTCAGTTCCTGTTGGCTCCTACCTGATGACTTTTTCTTCATTAAAAAAAAAAGGCTTGTTGCCTTTCCGCAGGGGGAGGTGGAGGTGGCACACAGGTGGACCCAGTGTGTAATTAAGCACATCTTAAAAGCACTTAGAGACTCTTCTGAGTAAGAACTGTTCCGATAAGCGAAAGAGCGTGGTTTCCAAATCCATTATTTCACGTTTGATATATTTACCTTTTTTTGCTTTTTCAACTCTCTTTCTGCAGTTTCGAATTTTCCCCGTGATCGCCGTGCCATTACGCGAGCAGAGGGGCTGCATGTCTTGCAGAGTGGTGAAACACTGTTTCTGATTCTCTTTCAGATGCAAGTATGGACATAATAGCCTATGATGATTACTCCACTCCACCGCTTCAGAGATATTGAAAGGATACCAGAATACCTCCAGCCGGAAAAGTGTGTTCCACCTCCTAGCCGCGCTTCCCTGGGAACAATGTGGTTTATTCGAGATGGCTGTGGTATTGCATGTGCTGTCGTTACCTGGATGCTGGTGTTCTATGCCGACTTTGTAGTCCTTCTTGTCATGCTAGTTCCATCGAGAGATTATGTTTATAGTGTCATCAATGGCACACTGTTCAACACCTTGGCTTTCCTCGCTTTGGCTTCACATTTTCGTGCTATGCTGACAGATCCAGTAAGTATACCTCTCTCTGTGCGTCTCGGAAAGAAACAAGGCGGTGTTTTTCTTGTCTGCTAGATGTTGGGTAACTCACTTGCTGAGTGAGTGGCAGATTTAAATAATCTTCTGCGTGTCAGCCTGCTGAGTGAGGCTGCTGATGTGGTATGCTAATTTTTTTCATCCCACTCAAGTCAGAAGCAAAGTCAAGGACCCAGCTTTAGATTCCCAGTGTGTGAGCAGCGTCTCTTTTTCACTGGGAAGGAGAGTGTTTCTCTCTGACACTGTTTTCTCCCCAATGGCAGATCTTGTGTTTGTGGCTTGTCATGTCTTGACAAACAGTGAAGCTGGAAAAACTGGTTTTAGTTGTCTGCCTTGGCAAGTATTGCTTCAGCAGAACGGAACAGAACGTGCGTTGTTTTGAAAAGCCATGTTACCATCTCTCATTCTCCTGATTTTGTTGAGTGTACTGGACAATGCTGAAATAAATACTGTGTGAGTGTGCTAAGAGCTGTTAGGCAAGTTGGGAAGCATCAGAGTTGTAAGACTCCCCTGTATGTATCCATAGGACAATGCTCAGAGAGATCTGATCTGCTGCTTTGTCATCTTTCAGCTAGTAAGAAGATACAGTTTAGCAACATGAGGCTAATTCTGAGTGGCCTATGATGGTTTATTTTGCTTGATAACCCCTGGACAGTAGATTCAATTCAAAACCCCATCTCCAGTCGTCAGTGGAAGGAAAGACACGCTTAGATTTCTCTTGTCCCCTTCCTCACAAGCGTTCTTGTTGGTGTCAGGAGTGGTGGTGTACCTCTGGTATTCTGTTCCTTCCAAATGTCATTTCCTACTTCAAACCTTGTTAGGTGCCATTAAGACTTCAGAACAAACCCTTTGTTTCTTAGATTCCAGTTCTTCGAGAAGCCACAGCTCTGCAGAAATGGCTTGATCTGGGGTAATCTCACAATTTATGGTAAAGGCTGTTGAATTGCACACGCTGCTGTGGGGCAGAACTGTAAGCAGTAGTTTATGCTCTGAAACTTCTGGTCATTGGAATAGAGGGGAACAGAGGGCTGCAGCAGTTTGTTGGATAGTTTGTGTCCTAAGGGTGATGGTGGTTGTTAATTATTGTATGTTGTGTGGCTTTTATGCCTAGGGCTGCACTGGAGAAGCAGATACAATCTCTAGTCATTCGGAGAAGATATGTTAATTCCTAGTGTGAGGTAGGATTTATGTGTGTGGAGGGCAAGGGCCAGTGGGATTTTGTTTCATTTTTTTAATGAGGAATTCAGCTAAATAAAATGCAGAAGGGAAGATACAGAGAAAAGATGCAGTAACATCTGGCAGACACTGTGAGTCAGGGATTAAGGAAGCTGCCAGGACATGGGGAGCCAGGGGCACGTCTAGGATCAGAATGAAACAGAAATCACTGCTGAGGCAAACAAACAAAATTCTTATTATAAATAAATGAACACCTGAGTTCTTCAGAATTGATAGTGTGTGCCTTGCATTTCAGGAACTGCTTCCTGTTGGTTCTTGCTAAAACATTTCTAAGGTTTTGAACTTTGCTGAGTATTGAAGGGAGTGAACATGAATTGTAGCATTTTGGGGAAATTGGTTTTGGTAATTTTTAAATTGGTTGGTCCTTTTGGGAGTTTTTTGTGGAAAACACTGTTACCTAGAAAGGCTTATAGCACTGGTTGAATATGCAGTTCTCTCACTGATGTGTATCTTTCCTGTTTAGTGCTGTTAGGATGTTGTATAGATGTGTTAAAAAGAGACTGTTCTATCAAATCTGTCAAAATATTTGATTCTCTGTTTTTATTTCAATAAAAAAGCCTGGCATGATAAATTCATTGATGTGAAAAGAGGGGTGAGGATTCCTAAATATTTTAAGCTTACTATAGCATTACAAAAGAATAATTGCTTAAGTGAGGATTTATTGATGTTTAAAAAAAACAAAAAAAACCCCACCAGAATGATGTTTAAGTATGTGGTTCCATATTTTAGTACCACATTTTAATTTCTTTTCTAAATCTTCTTGCAACTCTGTTGATCTTAGGGAAGTTTTTATTTCTCTTTCCTCCCCTCCCATAGTTTTAAGTCATCCTGTTGTTCTTGGGAGTTATAATGTCCACAGGTTAATCTTCTGATTTGTTATGTTTTTTTTTCCTGCAGGGTGCTGTACCCAAAGGTAATGCCACAAAAGAGTTCATTGAGAGTTTGCAGCTAAAGCCAGGCCAGGTGGTTTACAAGTGCCCAAAGTGTTGTAGCATCAAACCTGACAGAGCACATCACTGCAGGTAAAGTCTTTTCTGAAGATAGCTGTATTATCAAGACCTCAAGAATTATTCACCCGTGTGCCTTGATCTAAATTGTTATTGGAGTCTGAGACTGGAGTGGGTAGATTGAGAGACTGGTATACGAATTCTTTTTCCAATAGTGCCAGACACATTTAAGTTTCTCTGAAAAAACCCTCAGGCCTTTCCTAACAAATTTTCATCTATAAGAGACTGGGGCCACTTCTCGCAAAGTGAGAAACACTTAAAATGAGTGCTACCTTGGCTCCAGCCTTTTAATTGGCATTCCATAAATTTTCATGTAAATGTGACTTAAAAAGAGACATTATATACCAGAATACGTAGAAATCTATAAAATGTAATGTCTCTCAGAGGGTCAGTGTCCTTTCCATTTTTATTTTTATTCACAAACCCATTTATCTAACTGTGTATTCTACTTAGAAGTGATATATAAGTTAAAACTAAAGTACAGATAACTGTATATATTTTTTAAAGAGCTCAGACTTCCACATTTTTATTGAGTACTGTGACTTTGTTTTGTGCTGTGTGATAGATCAGTATGCCTACTGATCTGTCATGTCCTTTCTTTTTCTGGTAGGATAAACTCCCCGGAAGAGAGTAACTGGTAGTGAGCTTTTTAGTACTAAAGGCAGTGAGCAAAAAAATAACTACTTCCTAAAATTCTCTTCTGCTTTTAAAGCAAGCGAACCTGCTTTCCAGTAAGTAGTTAATCAGTTTGCACTGGTGTCCCTTCCTTACCTCCTCAAAACCCAATGCGTACCAAGAGAACTTGTACCAGGATTACTGCTGATTTGTGCAGTGGTCTTGTGGGGAGGGGAATACATGGTAATGAGCTGAACAAACTCGTTCTGCTGTTTGCATTTTTCATATTTATTTTCAGAGCTTCAGTTGGCAAATGTTTTTCTTTTTTGTTGTTTTTTTAAATTCTGATCAAAGTCGGGAGTTGGTTATTCATCAGGAGCAACGTGATCATGCCTATCACTTATTAATGCTACTGTAAAATCCCCTCTGACAGCTCTTCAATTATGAATGAAACTTCACATCTAAAATGCTGTCTTGGAGATGACTCACAGCATAGGTAAATGAAGACAACTCTGGCTAAACACAAAACCTCATCACTGTGGTCCTTTTTTCTATGCTTTAAGTTTTTAGACATTAAGATTTGGGAAACTCATCCCCTGAGCACTGATGCTGTTGAGAATCTTCAGTCAAAAGGTTTTCTATGGACTAGGAAGATTTATTAGACTTTAACACGTCAAGGTTGTGCATATGCATCAGCAGGAGATATTGCTAGTGGTATGCCAGAGGGACCAAGATGTTTTTTGATTCATGTGCTATTTATTGAGTCCCCTAAGCCCAGTAAACTAGTCCTGACAGCATTTGGAAGCTGGGTGGTCGAGTAGGGGGAGAGTGTCTAAGTATGGGTAATCCCTGCTGCCTGTACTTTTCAGTCATGGTTTCTGTGTTCCTTTTTCCACCAGCTAGTTTCCTGTTCTGCCTGTCATCCGTACCAGCTTTTGGTGTGTGTACAGGGAATAAAATCTCTCAGCCTTAGCTACCTCTTTCACATCTGTGGCTTGGCTGCTTCAGGTTTTCTCTCTGGGGAACTGGGACCTAGGAGCAGTTGAAGGGATTGCTTGGGTACTCACCTGTTTCAGAGTCCAAGGGAGGAAAGTGTGTGCACATCTGCAGACTGGGAGGCATCCTTCTCCTTTACACCACCTGCCCCAACTTCCCCCCTCCTTTTTGTTTTTTTTTAATGATTTTTTTAAAGCAGTGGTTGATCGTTATCGTACAAAGTACATTATCTGGCAGATAAATTGTTTCTACTGTGCCAGCTGATTTTAGTCCCCGTGTAGCTCAAAAATAATTTCAAGGTGTTTGTTCTGGCAAAATGAGGCTTTTCCCGTTTTCCACTGCAGCTGGGGCTGGCAGGTAGTGGGGTACCTGAGCTTCACCTGAGGAGAAGCATCTCCTGATCTGGCCCCATGCTGAGACGCCAGGGCCTGTCTGCCTGACCTTTCATGTAGGATTGGGGTTATAGCAACTCATTTATCTTTCAGGCATGGCAAGTATCCTTGGGGATTACCCCCTCCCATCACGTAGAGGGACTGAAAGGCTGTTCCAACAGAGAGGTTTTCTATTATTTATTCATACGTGCAGATAAGAGCATGTTTTTGTTTGAGTTTCCCTTCAGCGTTTGGGTGTTGAAGTTTATTGTTTATATTAAGGTCAAAATACTTTTTTTTATAAGAAGGAAAATAAAATTAGCTGAGCACTCAATCCTTTCTGTTTCAGGGCTGCCAGAATTGTTCTGGAATGGCTGTTTCCTTTCTGGGTCTATTGTTTGTTTGCTTTGGGGTTTTGTGTTTTTTCATATTTGATTTCTGTGCTTGTTTGTGCAATGTGGTATCAGGAGACTGCCTTTCGTCTCCTATCATATGAGAAAGCAGCAGAGAAAAAGACTTCCTTTATTATGTGAATTGAAGCAGTTACTGACTAAGCAAGAGAATGATGTTCAGACAAAGTAATAATGTTTTAATTATTTGACTTCTGGCCACAGTGTGCACGCTGGCAAGAATTTGAATTTTGATTTTATTAGTCTGGTTTTGTGAAGTGCTTTAACATCTAATTTCACCTTGAATGTATATTGTGGTACTGTCTTCCTGACTGACTGCCACAGCTGTTTTATGTTAGTTTGTGGCTTACCTTGATGTCAAGAATCTTTTCTAGTGCCTTATTTAACTTTCTATTTTGCAAGTTCCTGCTGCCAGCAAATGTTGGTAAATAAACCTTAGTCTGTAATTAGCAACTCTGAAAAATATCCTTATTCATTACTGCTTTTTGTATCTTTCTGGTTTCTCTTTGGTTTTAATTTGTGGACATTTTCACAGGTGAAATAGGTTAAAACTCAACAAAATCACAGATTTTTTTTCCATCTGCCCAAATGTATTACTCAATTATTTTTGACATATTTTTGACAGAACCACTGATAATGTGTCATTAATTTTTGCAGTGGTGATTTGGTATCGTATGGTTCATTTTGAACAGACTTAGTCAAGATAGAAAACCACAAGCATAAATATGGTGACAAGTAAATTTTTTAAGATTCAGATTTCACTTCTGATTCTTTTCTTTAGTTTCTTTGTTCCCCAAGCCCCTGTGAAATCTTGTGTTCCTGGAGTGAAAAGTGCTGTTAATAAAGACCTCTATTCTTTCAGCGTTTGCAAGAGGTGTATTCGGAAAATGGACCATCACTGCCCATGGGTCAATAACTGTGTAGGAGAGAATAACCAGAAGTACTTTGTACTGTTTACAGTAAGTATTTTGCAAGCGATGCTTGAGGTTGTCCAGTGGGAAGCGCTGAAATGCAGTGTGTAGTCCGTGAGGCAGCTCCCGAGGCTGGCTTTCCCTTCCTTCCTGTTTTGGGAGAACTTTACAGGGAGCTGCTGCAGACTTCTGTTTCACTAGTTAGGGAACACACTCATCCATCCACCCCCCCCACACACACACACCCATCCACCCACAGCAGTGGGAAAAAACATCATGGGAAGTATTTGCCAGGTTTTTTTGAGGACTGTGTTGACAGTTGTTCAGCATCTAGATTGTAATGGGAGCAGTTTATCGAGGCATTGAGCTCCTCGATGCATGGGCCGTCCTTTTACCGTGGCTGGGAGGGTCCCAGGCCATATGTAGGGCACCTGAGCATTAGAGTTGTACGTGTACCTGTGTGGGATGAGGTAATAAGAGCTGTTGCCACATCTTAAGCGAGGAGTGGGAAGTCTGCATCCCCTTTGGCGAGAATTATCCACCTTTTAATTGCGAGGGGTTTATTTTTGTACTTGAAAACCAAGGAGGTGTTTGACTTTTTGTACTATATCTGTAGCATGAGTAAGAAAACAGGAGTGCACGCTTGAATACTGCATATTTCTGGAAGGGTTGAAATGTGTTTCATCAGAGCAAACTGCGAATATCCCGTGGGAGTAGTGTGAACATTACAGGGCTGACTTTCAGTGATGCTCTGTTTTATTAATAAATCTTTTGAGACATCTATAGGTTTGAGGAAGACTGTTCTCATATTACCAAGGAACAAGGGGGAGATTTTCATTTAAATGGAAAGGCTTACAGTTGTATGGTGTGGTTTGCTAGGATGTGGATTACAGAACAAAATTAATCCCGTTTTTTTGCTTTGAGCAAGGTTGTTTTTTCACCTTGAGTGAGCTAGGTGTTTTAGTCCTACCAAAAGGATTTCGGTTTCTATTAAAACTGGACATCTGCTTTCAAGCAGACTATATTAAACATTTAATGTAGTTGAAGGAAACGAAATAAGAGTTGCTGGTTTTGTTCTTGGTTACGCTTTTTGAGACCTGAGGAAGTGAAAGAATGGCAGCATACTGAACTGGGAAAAAAAAATTCTCCTCTATTGCTTTTTACTGCTTCCACAGGGATTTCTTGTAACAAAATCTCTCTCACTTCTAGTATGTGCTGACCTTTGTCAGAGTGTGTAGGTTCAGGAGAGTCCTATTTTTAGCCCTGTCTTAGTAAATTGTAATGAACGTGTAGCATTGCATATAGTTGCTGTTACAACTTTTTGTTACATACACTTTCTGTTACAAAGCTAAGACCTAGCTTAAAACAAAAAGTATTTACTGGGAAGTATTAAAGCCAGAGAGAAATTTTCCATGCCAGCATCTGCCTCAGGGAAAGTGCTTATTAAACAAATACATAATTTTTCTGAAACTCATGCTGGAAAACAGATAAAGTGCGTTCTCTGTTTAAAACAAATTATCTGTTGTTTCTCTGGGAGACTACAGGGCTGTCAAGAGCAAGGATGTAAGCTCTGACAATGTGATACCTAGATGTCAGCATTACTGTTCTCTGAAAGTTGTGCTGTACTTGGGGGAGATAAGGACAGGAAAGTGTGTGGAAGGGCACTCTGGGACAGGGGAGGCTGGGTTTGGTATCCAGCTGGCTTTGAACTCAGCAGTCTCCCTCATGTTTGCTCAGAGCTGGTACTAAGGCCAGAATGAGTCTGTGTAGTTGTGGTATTTGCCAGCTTCATGGTGCTTGTTTAGGGGAGGTGGAAGAGTTTGATGGTTTTTGGAGTTGTTTGTGGTTTGGTTTTGTTTTGAAATATTAGCACTTTGCTGTATTTGAAGTGTTGGGAAGATGTAGCATTTTGGTCTTCAAACTCACCTGGTACCTATATTACATCCTTTATTTTTCAGATGTATATAGCACTGATTTCCCTGCATGCTTTAATCATGGTGGGATTTCACTTCTTGTATTGCTTTGAAGAAGACTGGACAAGTGAGTACTAACAAAACACCTCCTTAAGATATCAGATTAGTTTTTGAGCAAGAACTCATAATGTAGTTTGCTTGTTTCAGAAGAATGCTACCAGGGCTCTGCTATGCTATCTCTGTTTTTAAATCTTTTTTTAATGATCAATCCTGGAACTTTATAATTCTTTTCGACCTGCTGGGATCTCTGTCCTGAAAAGTCCTATTTCAACTTACACCTGATACTGCCTAGGAAAAAAAGCTGAGATGTAAAGACACCTAACAAGTGTGTGTGCAATAACTTAGTGTTGACATGAGCACAGCACTAATTTCCTGAATGCCAGCACAAGATAAGAGGAATGCATATGCTTTTTTTAAAAGGGTAACATGAATCATTCTTGCAAGACTGCCAGAAAAACATGCGAACTCAGATCCAAAAATCCACCCTCACAAGAACAAACAATTCCTTTCAAAAAAAAAAAAGGGCAAACCAAAACCAGAACCCAAGCAGCTCTAAAAAGCCAAAATAAAAACTCCAGCCCTCACTCTGAATCAGCCAGTGAGTAAATTTTCACGAAGCCAGTCTATATACATTTTTAAAACCACAAATGGATATAGGAAATCCTCGAGGTAATGCTGAGTCAAACAGCAAGCTGTCAAAGAATGTGTGTGCTGATTTATGTGCTGCTTGTGATTTTTTTTTTGAAAAGTATTAGGGTTTTTTTTTCCTGGAATTTCAGTTGTGTTATTCAATATAATGACTGGTTTTAGTTTATACTGTTGCAGAGGATGTGCATATGAATTAAATTTGACAAGGTTATTCTGCAGTTCAAAACTGAGTAAAACAGCTGCCAACTGTCACTGAGAACTGCATTTGACTACAGTGGCCAGGGCCATAAAAGGAAGGATACATCAAAAGGTAGTTTCCTTTACCCCCTTTCTCAGAGCCTGTTTGTGTGGGGAAAGCACCTTCCCACCTGCTCTAGGTTTAGGTGGCAGAACAGAGCTGTTATGAGAGATGGATAGGTTGTTCCAGCTCCTTCCATTTGTGCAGATTGTGTTAGCCCCTGATTGTGGTGTATTTGTTAAAGTTCAACATCTCATGAGAAAAATACAGACTTTTGGTGAAAGTCTTGGATTTTGAAGAAATCTGGAGATGTTTTAACATTTATAACACTCAACATTTTTCTTCCCCTTCCTTTCTTCTGCTTCTCTTTTGTATTTACCTTCTTGGTTTAGGGTGGGTTTTTTTTAGCTCTTGCTTGGGTTTGCAGTATAGATTATGAGGAAGAATAAGATTTTGGCTTAATCCGACCTTCTTTAGGTCATGGCTTAGAACAGTTACGAAAGGAAGCATACTCTGGTTTTAGGTTGCTGCTACATATCCTCATGTCCTGACTGCCAGCTTGAGATTTCTAATCGACTTTATCACTGTGGAAAATCTGTTAAGACTAAGGTTTAAGAGAGAAGCTACAGGTGAAATGGAGTAGAATGGAGTCCTAGTCAGTATGCTGGGAAAAAAAACCGAAACGGAAAAGCAGGTTGAAGTGCTGCAGGGTTTGTTTGGGTTTTTGTGTTTGTTTTTTGTTTTGGTTTTTATTTTGTTTGTCTGTCTTTTCTTTTCTTGAAACTTGTGAGAGTGATCATTTTATGAATGTGAGAGCTTCTCTGTGTACTTTTCTGGGAATGATGAACATATAATTTATTTGTCAGCTTGAGTATGGAAAACTTGTGGTTTAGCAGGTGTTTTGCAGCTGCTGCATTAGTTGATGTCTACCTTTCCAACTCTGTTGTTTTATCTTCACAGAATGCAGTTCCTTCTCTCCACCGACTACAGTGATTCTTCTCATCCTCTTGTGTTTCGAAGCTCTCCTGTTTCTCATCTTCACCTCAGTTATGTTTGGGACCCAAGTACACTCCATCTGCACTGATGAAACGGTGAGTGTCTCACACTCTCTCTCCTTTACCTTTTCTCTCACCATTTGTAGAAACAGTGAAGGGTTACAGGTTTTTACCTCATTGCACAGGATGTTCATGTGCCCCTTGAGGAAAGATCCAGTGTAATAAACTGAGCTATCACAGTGCTGGATTGTGGTCCCTGCAGGTTACTGTGGGAAGTAGCGTATGCCTATGTATTGGCTGGGATGCTGTGTTCACAGTACCTCCAATAAAGTAGGCATTGGTAACTGAGATTACTCTGTAGAGAGTATTTTTCCCTACGGATTCAAGACCCTTTTTTTTTCTTTGCTTTTCCACTGGTATTGTCTGAAACTCAGGAGTGCCCTGGTTGTCACTATTTACAGGGTAATGTACTGGAAAGTCAAGATGAGTAGGTGGGGAGGGATATATATAAACACATACACACACAGAGACTTCTTTTTGCCTGCAAGATTTCCCAGTTTTGGCTACTTATTAAATAGTTCAAAAACTTGCCAGAGGGAAAAAGAAAAGGGAGTGGGGTAGGCTTGTGGAACCCTGCTGGTTACAGTCTGCTGGAAAACAATCAAATCATCCCCAATTCAAGGGTAGCATAGTAGAGGTTATATAGCAGTGTTACAGTCTATCCTATATCCCTGCATTTCCCCAGTTCTGTAAGGATGGAGCTAGTGACTCCTGGGTGTGTTCCCACACTTGTGAATTCTTCTAGTCTTCACCAAGCACGCTCAGATACAATTGAATTGACTGGAGTGGTTGGAGAGAAGTGACAGTCTTAAAAGAGTGACAGCTCTTCTTTCCTCCCCTGCCTCCTTTCTTTCCACCTTGTTTGCCCATGGCCAGTGGAAGCTAGAATAGGTATTTTTGCTGCCATTGGAGAGGTATGATTGGCATCATATGCTGTAAGGGCCCATTGCTCCTGCGTCCTTTTTTGCAGTGCTTCTTTTTAATGCTTGGCTTCTGCAAGAGGCTGATGTTCCACCTGTGGCTCTTCTGTGTTCAGAAGAAGACTTCATTGTTCCTTCTGATGGAGAGAGCCCCAGGAAGAAGTACAGTGTTTTACAGATCCTGCTGGGCTTGACTTCGTCAATAAGTGTGTAAATTAGCAATGCTGCCTGTGAAATTATCATTTGAATTTCTCTGTCTTTGAAACCTGTCAAGAATTTTTAGAAGCTGCCTTCTAGAGCTGGGCAACCAAATAAGTTCCCCAGATTTTCCTTCCCCTCTAATTCTGGGGACTTATAGGGGTTAAAGGAGCAATACCACAATCTAAAATTAAAAAAAAAAAAGAAATATGGTCTCCCTCTGCTGGGTTGTGTGTTTTCATTTTTGTTTTCTTTTTTGAATATGTACTTTTTGAATAAGGATTTAGCTCTGTGGAATATCTCGTTGATTTGCTAGCTTTGAGCTAGCCCTGTCTGTGTTTTGAGCAGAGGAATACTTCCAGGTGAAATTCTTCTTCTTGTGCTCTCTTGCAGTGTTTTACTTCACATTTTAGACAGCAGGGCTGTGTCTTACCCTTTTTTCACCTTTCTCTTCCAATCACTGGGAGACGTCATTCATCATCTTGAGAATTCTGTCCCACCAATATGGTTCCTTTCTGCCTGAAGGGAGCCAGAGCCCTGGTGTTTTGCTCTTGTCTCTAGAGGTGGCATTTCCCAGGGATCAGCACAACTCCTGCAGTTGACCCATGTTGTGTTCTTCAGAGCTCCCAGCACCGGTAATTTGAGATGCACAGATGTATTGCAGTGCATTAATCCATAGCATGGGAGAGACATGTAGGTCAGGAGAAACCTTACCTTGCAAGAGATGCAGAGTTAAAGAACAGAATGATCTGCCCGCTGCTACCCGTGGATGAGTAATGCACTACAGTGACTGCACTTGTTCATTTGGCTTCTGTGGCAGGCCAGGCATATATGGCTTTCCTGAAAGACCAAATTCACTTTGTGGGTTTTAGACACAATGTGGAATTTTTAATTTTTTTTTTTTTTTGATGTTCAACTAATGAATGTTTCAACTGATTGCTTGATGGCTTATTTTTGTTCTGCCTCTAACCTTTACTAAACAATGCCAATGATTTCTTCAAATCAGTGTCCTGTTTAACCCTTTCTCCCTGCAGTCAGCCCATGCATGTTTTATCAGTGATTCTAATGACATAATGAAGGGGCAAGAGGTAGACTCAGCTACACTGAGCCATGGGCACTTCCTGAACTTGCTTGGTGAATCTGGGAGCATTGTAAAGATTATCTTTGGGTTTGTGGGGGTTTTTTTGTTCTTTTTTGGTGTTTTTTTTTGTCTGCAAGCTTATAATGGATTCTTCCAAAACTTTTCCATCTGGTTAGCACATAACGCGTTCAGCCATTAAAGCACATACTTTTTGTTTGGTTTTAAGTGGTGGGTTTTTTTTCTTAATTGACATCACAGTATCTAGGACTGAACAAATTGAAAGTAATTTTATTTCCAAGGAACACTCTCTAGCCTTAATGTTTTTAAATATAAAACAGTGAGAAGAAAAGGAAAGGCAGTACAGGTGCAATTGTATTTTCTTACTCCATCCTTTGGATAAGGGGTAACTGAGAATAGACTTCTCCCCGAATCCAGAACTACAGAATCTGAGTATTTGACTGAAAATGTGATATTTCTGTTTTCAGGGAATAGAACAGTTGAAAAAGGAAGAGAGAAGATGGGCTAAAAAAACAAAATGGATGAACATGAAAGCAGTATTTGGCCATCCGTTCTCTATAGCATGGCTTAGCCCATTCGCAACACCAGACCAAGGAAAAGCAGACCCGTACCAGTATGTGGTCTGAGGAATTCTTGACCAGCATTTCCACTAAAATAGAAACATATTACAGCACTACTGTTACAAATT